>NC_142944.1:26733311-26833311 GCF_046866305.1 Octopus bimaculoides | reverse complement strand
TTATGGCTTTTAAGTGTTGATTTCTCAGCCCAAGAATTACAGCGTGATGTGCTGCTTGACTGGTCCCCCCTCTCCCTCTCTCTCTCTCTCTCTCTCTCTCTTTATATATATATATGATGATGATGATGATGATCTTTTCTCCCGCCATGCCTCTGTCTACCCCTCCATCCTCTCTCTCCCCCTTCGTAGTTTTTCCTTTAAGGTCTTCAGGTTCTGGCTATATATAAATGAGAAACCCATTCTAAATTATCTCGCTGACGTACTACGACGAAATACCCAAGATGCAGATAAGATAGAGATTTTTATTTATTTACGGCCTCAAACATCTCAATACCTTGCGCTTTCTTGTTTCTCTCCATGAAATTCAATTGAATTCAGTTGTTGTCTTAAATTCATGCTTATTCATTTTCTAAGCTTCCTAAATTCATGCTACGTTATATTCTAATCACCCAGAATTCATTGCTCTTTTAAAAAAATTACGATTTATGCATTGTTGTCTCTCAAATATTTAAAATCTACAATTAAGAGCCCTCTCTACTCGCTGGCGGTACCTACCCACCACCACTACCCATTTTCCTTTATTCAAAAATTCTTATCGCTCCTTAAAATTATGGCTTTTAAGTGTTGATTTCTCAGCCCAAGAATTACAGCGTGATGTGCTGCTTGACTGGTCCCCCCTCTCCCCCTCTCTCTCTCTCTCTCTCTTTATATATATATATGATGATGATGATGATGATCTTTTCTCCCGCCATGCCTCTGTCTACCCCTCCATCCTCTCTCTCCCCCTTCGTAGTTTTTCCTTTAAGGTCTTCAGGTTCTGGCTATATATAAATGAGAAACCCATTCTAAATTATCTCGCTGACGTACTACGACGAAATACCCAAGATGCAGATAAGATAGAGATTTTTATTTATTTACGGCCTCAAACATCTCAATACCTTGCGCTTTCTTGTTTCTCTCCATGAAATTCAATTGAATTCAGTTGTTGTCTTAAATTCATGCTTATTCATTTTCTAAGCTTCCTAAATTCATGCTACGTTATATTCTAATCACCCAGAATTCATTGCTCTTTTAAAAAAATTACGATTTATGCATTGTTGTCTCTCAAATATTTAAAATCTACAATTAAGAGCCCTCTCTACTCGCTGGCGGTACCTACCCACCACCACTACCCATTTTCCTTTATTCAAAAATTCTTATCGCTCCTTAAAATTATGGCTTTTAAGTGTTGATTTCTCAGCCCAAGAATTACAGCGTGATGTGCTGCTTGACTGGTCCCCCTCTCTCTCTCTCTCTCTTTATATATATATATATATATATATATATGATGATGATGATGATGATCTTTTCTCCCGCCATGCCTCTGTCTACCCCTCCATCCTCTCTCTCCCCCTTCGTAGTTTTTCCTTTAAGGTCTTCAGGTTCTGGCTATATATAAATGAGAAACCCATTCTAAATTATCTCGCTGACGTACTACGACGAAATACCCAAGATGCAGATAAGATAGAGATTTTTATTTATTTACGGCCTCAAACATCTCAATACCTTGCGCTTTCTTGTTTCTCTCCATGAAATTCAATTGAATTCAGTTGTTGTCTTAAATTCATGCTTATTCATTTTCTAAGCTTCCTAAATTCATGCTACGTTATATTCTAATCACCCAGAATTCATTGCTCTTTTAAAAAAATTACGATTTATGCATTGTTGTCTCTCAAATATTTAAAATCTACAATTAAGAGCCCTCTCTACTCGCTGGCGGTAACCCGCCCTCCCACCCCCTCCACCGGAAGTTCATTCGTCTGTCATCCCTCTGTCATCCCACCCCCTCCACCGGAAGTTTCATTCCTCTGTCATCCCACCCCCTCCACCGGAAGTTCATTCCTCTGCCATCCCACCCCTCCACCGGAAGTTCATTCCTCTGTCATCCCACCCCCTCCACCGGAAGTTCATTCCTCTGCCCCCCCCTCCACCGGAAGTTCATTCCTCTGTCATCCCACCCCCTCCACCGGAAGTTCATTCCTCTGTCATCCCACCCCCTCCACCGGAAGTTCATTCCTCTGTCATCCCACCCCCTCCACCGGAAGTTCATTCCTCTGCCATCCCACCCCCTCCACCGGAAGTTCATTTCTCTGTCATCCCGCCCCCTCCACCGGAAGTTCATTCCTCTGTCATCCCACCCCCTCCACCGGAAGTTCATTCCTCTGTCATCCCACCCCTCCACCGGAAGTTCATTCCTCTGTCATCCCACCCCCTCCACCGGAAGTTCATTCCTCTGTCATCCCACCCCTCCACCGGAAGTTCATTCCTCTGTCATCCCACCCCCTCCACCGGAAGTTCATTCCTCTGTCATCCCACCCCCTCCACCGGAAGTTCATTCCTCTGTCATCCCGCCCCCTCCACCGGAAGTTCATCCCAGTTCATCCCTTTGTCATCCTGTCAACCTCGGCTGTCTCCCGGAACCCATCTAGTGGCCTTGGCCATCCTCTCCCCTACCTTTGGGTAGCGCATTAAGGTTGAGAAATGTTTGCAGGTTGTAGGTAATGTTTTGCTTATGAATTCTTCCAATTGCAAGTTTTCTTTTCAGGTACACGACACTGCTTTTCCTCTTCCCAGGCTACAGGCCCACACCCCCAACACCCATACTGTTAGGATTGGCACTCTCAACGTCGGCACGCTGAAAGGTAGATCTGGTGAAATTGTTGAGATGCTTGAACGGAGATGCGTAGATATGTGCTGCATCCAGGAAGTAAGATGGAGAGGAGGTTCTGCAAGGTTCCTCACAGGCAAAGAACACAGGTACAAGATTTTCTGGGCAGGGAACACTGACGGGGTCGGGGGCGTAGGAATACTTCTAGCGGAGAAATGGGTGGATAAGGTAATCGAGGTCGTTAGAGTAAGTGACAGAGTACTTAAGATCAGACTAGTGCTTCATCATAGATTAGCTACTGTCATCTCAGCCTATGCACCTCAACCTGGGCTACCAGATGGTCTGAAAGACCAATTCTATGACACCCTCTTGCAAACTACCTCGTCGACGAGTGACAGGGACCTTCTCTTTGTGGCTGGAGACTTCAACGGTCATGTCGGACGTCGTGCTGGGGGCTTCCATGGCATACATGGAGGCTATGGCTTCGGTTCCCGCAACGAGGAGGGAACCAGACTGCTGGAGTTCTGTGATGCAACCAATCTTATAGTCTGCAATACCAACTTCAGGAAACCTGCCAGTCACCTAGTCACCTACCGCTCCGGCAGACACTCTAGCCAAATCGACTACATCCTCGCCAGAAATAGGGAAAGAGGGCGGCTTATAAATGCCAAAACCTACCCTGGCGAAGAATGTACCCCACAACATAGATTAGTAGTTAGCGACTTTGGGATCAAGGCAAAATGGGTGCCCAGAATTAGACAGGCTTGGAGAAGAAGGGTGTGGAAGCTTAAAGACCCTGCAAACGGACAGAGACTTAGAGACAAGTTACTTGAAGCATTTAACGAAATAGAAGGGGATATAGCATCATACAACGTGGAAGACAATTGGAGATTTCTGCGGGACAACCTGTTGAAAGCCACCGACCAGATTTGTGGGTGGTGTAAGGTCCCCTCCCAACCCAGAGTAACGTGGTGGTGGAACAAGGAGGTAGACAGGGCTATTAGACAAAAGAAACAAGCTTGGAAGGACTGGAAGAACGGTGGTAGCAGGGAATTGTACCAATGTGCCAGAAGGGAGGCTAGGCGACAGGTTTATTTAGCCAGAGGGGAAGCAGATAAGGAAAGATTTGCCAATGTTCTGCGCCGTGAGGACCAAAGACTCGAGGTATTTCGGGTTGCAAGACAGTGTAGGAGAGAGAATAGTGATGTTGTAGGACAGAAATGTGTTCGCATGGATGATGGTACGCTTGCATTAAATGAGGATGCAAAGAAAGAGGTCTGGAGATGCCACTACGATAGATTGCTTAATAAAGAGAATGAATGGGAGAAAGAGAGCCTGCCTTATGTCGACCCAATAGAGGGACCAGCTATCCGAGTTGATAGTACCAGGGTAGATAAAGCAATTAAGAGTATGAAGACCGGGAAAGCCCCCGGCCCATCAGGAATCACTGCAGAGATGCTCAAAATATCTGGCAGTGTTGGCTATAGCCTAGTCACCCGTATTACGAACCAGGTGATACACGAAGGAGTCATACCCTATGACTGGTGTAGCAGCATCATAGTCAACTGCTACAAAGGTAAAGGGGACGCTTTAGATACAAATAATTACAGAGGCATCAAGCTGTTAGATCAGGTTATGAAAGTTACAGAGAGGGTCATAGCCCAACTAATTAGGGAGCAAATCAATTTAGATGAGATGCAGTTTGGGTTCGTGCCAGGTAAAAGCACTACTGATGCCTTATTTCTAGTGAGACAGTTGCAAGAGAAATACCTAGCCAAGGATAAACCTCTGTACCTGGCTTTCGTTGACATGGAGAAAGCCTTTGACAGGGTCCCCCGATCCCTTATCTGGTGGTCAATGAGGAAACTTGGGATAGAAGAATGGCTAGTGAGAGCTGTGCGAGCCATGTACAGAGATGCGGCCAGTAAGGTGAGGGTTGGAAATGAGTACAGCAATGAATTCCGGGTAGAGGTAGGGGTCCACCAAGGTTCCGTCCTCAGCCCCCTATTATTTACCATAGTCCTCCAGGCAATCACAGAGGAGTTCAAGACAGGTTGCCCCTGGGAGCTCCTCTATGCTGATGACCTTGCCCTAATTGCGGAGTCACTATCAGAACTAGAGGAGAAGTTTCAGGTGTGGAAGCAAGGTCTAGAATTGAAGGGCCTTAGAGTCAACCTAGCTAAAACCAAAATCCTAATAAGTAGGAAGGTAGATAAAACACAAACCCCTTCAGGTAGATGGCCCTGCTCAGTATGTAGAAAAGGAGTAGGTAGTAACTCTATAAGATGTACCCGGTGCAAGCTATGGACACATAAGAGGTGCAGCAACATCAAAGGCAGGTTAACTAGCAAGTTAGTTTTTGTTTGTGGCAGATGTTCAGGTGCAATAAAGACTGCAAACAAACAGGAAACAACTTCTATCTCATTCCAGGGTGAAAAACTAGAGGTAGTCGATAGCTTCCGCTATCTGGGCGACCAAGTTAGTAGTGGGGGTGGGTGCGCTGAAAGTGTAGCTGCTAGAATAAGAATAGCCTGGGCAAAGTTTAGAGAGCTCTTACCCCTGCTGGCGACAAAGGGACTCTCACTCAGAGTAAAAGGCAGACTGTATGACGCATGCGTACGAACAACCATGCTACATGGCAGTGAAACATGGGCTGTAACTGCTGAGGACATACGTAAGCTCGCAAGGAATGAAGCCAGTATGCTCCGTTGGATGTGTAATGTCAATGTGAATACCCGTCAGAGTGTAAGTATCTTGAGAGAAAAGCTGAACATTAGAAGCATCAGTTGTGGCGTGCAAGAGAGACGATTGCGCTGGTATGGACATGTGGTGAGAATGGAGGAGGATAGCTGCGTGAAAAAGTGCCACACCCTAACAGTTGAGGGAACCCGTGGAAGAGGTAGGCCCAGGAAGACCTGGGCTGAGGTGGTGAGGCAAGACCTTCGTACATTGGGCCTCACCGAGGCGATGACTACGGACCGAGACCTTTGGAAATGGGCTGTGCGTGAGAAGACCCGGCAAGCCAAGTAAGATCGTTGCCAGTGCCCCTGGACTGGTTCTTGTGCGGGTGGCACATGAGATGCACCATTTTGAGCGTGGCCGTTGCCAGTACCGCCTGACTGGCTCCTGTAGGATTTTCGAGCGAGATCGTTGCCAGTGCCCCTGGACTGGCTTGTGCGGGTGGCACATAAAAGACACCATTTCGAGCGTGGCCGTTTTCGTGCGGGTGACACGTAAAAGCACCCACTACACTCTCTGAGTGGTTGGCGTTAGGAAGGGCATCCAGCTGTAGAAACTCTGCCAAATCAGACTGGAGCCTGGTGTTGCCATCCGGTTTCACCAGTCCTCAGTCAAATCGTCCAACCCATGCTAGCATGGAAAGCGGACGTTAAACGATGATGATGATGATGATGATTCAGGTATAAATTCCTTTCTTTCCCCTGCTATCTGAACTGTTAGAAGGATTATTTCTTTTGGAAAAAGAAATATTTGATTCATTACCACACCTGTGGTTTTCATGACTGCTGTATATCTTCTTACATTTTTCTATGTCTTCTTTTGAAAATATTTTGAATTCAATCTTGCTGCTTGGCAACATGAAATGTGTGTCCATTTTTTGTCTATAGTGAAATATTTCAGAAAGTTGAAAATAGTAGAAAAAATTGGGAAAGAAAATCTCAAAAAATTCACAAAACAGATACCATATACAGTAATGTTGGATAGTGTATTTCAATTGTTTACAAACTGAAACCACATGTTTTCACAAATGTACTAATGAGATTTGTGCTTAAATTCTCATTAAAATATAAATAGGTTATTATGGCCAATTTTGACTAGTTTAGTAATTTTAACCAAAATTTTTCTCAGGCAATTTTCGGCAGGCTGGTAACAAAAGGGTTATAGACAGAGTTCCATATTTTTGTCATGATTTTTTAGATAAGCCATAACTAACTTAAAAGAAGGGGTTGTTTTCATCCCCATCACGGTCCTAGATTTTTGTTGAAAAAGTTGTCACTAAACATGAAATACTTACTACTTAGAATGAATTTTAGCCCTTGAATGATTAATTCTTTTTCTAAGAATTTAGTAGTTTAACTGTATAATTTTCAACCAAAATTTAATGGCCTCAATTCCTAAATTGTGAAAGATATTTGAGTAGAAATTCACTACATTGAAAGAGACTATCAAAGTTTTTTCTTTGACTGTTTTGGTGAGATAGCTGAGCATATCTAGGTCATCTTTTATGCCAGAGAAATGACTTGAACAGAATATTTAAAATAAATTACTCAATGAGTTTCACAGGCAGGGCCAAGTATTATTGGTTTTAATTTCAGACAATGTGGTGAAGGGACATTGATGTGTATGTCTGTGGTTCTTTTGCATGTTTCACTTATTTTTTTACTTTTGTGAACTTTTGCCACAGAAGAGGCTAGATCTACATATAAAGTTGGTGATATAGTTGTGATCTTTGTTGGTAAGTCCTTTCTGGTATAAATTTATTAATATTCTAAGGTTACACATTACTTTTTGTTGACTGTAGTTTTGGGCCTTTTCATAGAATATACGGTCTTGTAACATTGATAGATAACACAATATTTTTGTAATATTCTATATCCATTAGGACTACTGCATTTTCTTTAACAGTCTCTTTAACTGGCAATTCTTTAACATTTTTAATTCATGTTGTTTCAGTCACTCTTGAAGAAGTTTTAATTTAGGTTTTGCTTGTAAGTGTATTGATATGGATAAATTAGAATGTATTTACAGAAATCAAGGATTTTCTTTCTACCTGTTGGTGAATATAGTTGTTTTTTACAATTGATTCATCATCATTTTTCTCGCTGTTGATTTCTTTTTGTGAGTTATTTTCTGAAATGTTCTCTCATTTCCTTGTACAAGGGTGGGCTGAATACTTCATAGGCTTACTATGAACGAGTGATGCTCAAGCTGTGAGATCTTGTATGCATTAATTTCAGCTCTTCTTGTTAATAACCACATTGTTTCTTTCCAGGTAAATTGAAAACTTCAAAAGTAATTAGTGATTTCTCTTGAAAATTGACAAAATTTGATGTTGTGGTGTTATCACAGACCTGCAGAAAAAGAGTTTAGCCCCACCCCCACACATTCATGCCATGCAGACATCATTGCTACATTAGAGGATGATGCTCCAGCTTTATCAACAGTGCAAAAGTAGGAAGTTGAATTTAGGAGAGGAAGGGAGAGTATTGAAGATGACTCAAAGTCTGCACACCTTGCAACTGCCACAGGAAAACATTGATCATGTTCATCATATGATGATGGATGACAAGCGACTGACAATAAATCAAATAGCCAATGCTATTAGTATATGTTGTGAGAGAATTGAGAATATTCTGGACAATGAACTTGGCATGATGAAGGCTTCTACTCAGTGGATGCTATGTCTTCTGACACCTGATAACCTGACAGTGTTTCAGGCAGATCCAGCTGGTTTTCTTGAACATTTCCTAACCCAGGATGAGTGTTGGCTTCATCAGTTTGAGCCAGAGACAAAGAGACAAGCTATGCAGTGGAAACACTCCTTGTCACCTGTTCCAAAGAAAGCTAAGGTCATTTCATTTGCAGGGAAAGTGATGGCCTTGTGTTTATTGATTTATCTTCAATGGAGAGTACAATGCCAACTTTCTGAGGCAGTTATGAAAGGTTATCAAGACCAAACGCCCAGGAAAACTGACAAAAGGGGCCTTATTTCATCAGGACAATGCTCCAGTACATGAGTTCTTTATTTCAAGGGCTGCTGTGCATGACTATGGCTTTGAACTGGTTGATCACCATCCTTATTCTCCCGATTTGGCTCCACCTGACTATCATCTATTCCCCAACATGAAAAAACACTTGGCTGGGAACCAGTATCATAGTGATAATAACATCATATCTGCTGTTGGTAAATTTTTTGATTAACCGGATGAAAGCCCCTTCACCAATGGAATCCAAGCACTGCAACACTGATGGAAGAAGTGCGTGGACTGCAAGAGGGACTATGTTGAAAACTTTGGTCACATTCCATGAGAGTATTTTGGTCAGACTATTGTGATTTAGTCTTTTAAGGGTTGATGTAAATTTGAGTCCTTTAGAGAGTACTTTAATTTGCTGAGATGTTAAATTTTTCTTTGGTAGATTTATGATTTTTTTAACTTTTGACTTCTGTTTGCTTGGTACCACCAAATATCTCTGTTTCTGTGGACAGGTTCTACTTGTTATTTATTAGTATATTTCTTATTGCTGTAATTTGCAGAGTGGATGTTTTTTTCAAATTTTATTTCGTTGGAATGTTTCAGGAAGATTTCAATACTCATATTTCATTGTGGAGAGGTAACCCTGTCTCTGTCTTGAAGATAATTTTTAAAGTTTGAGGTTAGACTTTTATCATATTCTTTAGATCTATACTCATTGAGTTGTCTTGTTGGTTGTATAATCACTTTATACATTATTTTGCTTTTCATTTCTTTAGAAATTAGTTGTCAGAAATGTACTTCCTTTTAAATGTAGTTTGATATTTTTCAAACCAGTTAGTGTTTTTTTCCCCCTCAACATTGGAGAGATTTCAATCTTCATTCCACAATTTTGAAATATTTTTCAGGTTCAGATCCTCCACTTTTTTTTACTGAATTCTATGTGTATTTCTTGATCAATGGATTTAAATATTTTCTCATTAGTTTGAGCTCAAATTTTAGTAATTTGATTTCCATCTTGTTTGTTTAGTGCCATTTTTTATTCCCAATCATCTTCATGCTTCTGGTTCTTCAGGGATGTGTTTTATCTGAAACTTGCAAAGTTGAATTATTGCTTTATTAACTACCGCCTGACTGGCCTTCGTGCGGGTGACACGTAAAAGCACACACTACACTCTCTGAGTGTTTGGAAGGGCATCCAGCTGTAGAAACTCTGCCAAATTAGATTGGAGCCTGGTGTTGCCATCCGGTTTCACCAGTCCTCAGTCAAATCGTCCAACCCATGCTAGCATGGAAAGTGGACGTTAAACGATGATGATGATGATTATTGTTTTGAATCATTTTCTAAAAAAGCAAATTTTCTATTGGTAAGGAACTTTTTCTATTGGAATACCATGTTGTTTTCCATTAGGTGTATGTTGTTAGTATAGTATATTTGAATTGTGGTCTTCATGGTTTTGTAATCCTTGCTGTGATTTATTTGAAAACAAAAATGGTTTTAGATAATTTTATTAGATTTTCATTGATTTGGCAGGGAGAACTGAAATAACCCATCTAATGGAAGACAAACAGAATATCAAATGTGATGTAGCAGGGCTCTATGAAACACACTGAAGGAAAGAAATATATGTGAGCTGCACAGATGTGTTATGAGACTGGGAAAAGTAGAAGGTGTGAGAGCAACAGCTGGTACAGGGTTCTTTGTAAGCAATGAATGGGCTTTGAAAATTGTTTTTTACCAATTGCTTTCATCACACAGAGGAGTACTAAACATGTTTCTCAAGCAATGCCACCCTGAAGATCATCCAGATCCATGCTTCCATGCATTTAAGTGAAGATGACAAAGTGAAAGAATTCTACAAAGAGCTAGAGAAAGCACTAGCTCACAAATCTGCTTACACCATAGTGATCAACACAAAGATTGGAAAAGAATGACAGAGAAATATGTTGGTAAATTTAGACCAGGAAAGGGAAACAAAAGAGAATGTTTGGTTACCATGGCAGAAACAAGAAGACTTTATATTGGGAACAGCTGATACAGGAAGTGACCTGGAATACCCCAAATGCTCAACACGAAAAGGAAATTAAGTACATACCGATTGATAAAGGCACATATTGCAGGATATCTCAATGGTAGTGCCAATCAATACAGGTGGTGATCATTGCTTGCTATAAGCAAAAATCATGATAATAAATTCAGAGAAAAAGGCTCTGCATATCTCAATGAAAAATTCATGTGTCAAGACCTTTGATGTGAAACAGTTATAGGAAGCTATCAGGAAGGAAATTTGGAGTCAACTTAAAGAGCTTGATGAAGACTAAATTTGCTGGTTCAAGAAATTAAAAGTTGCATATGGAAAGCAAAAGCTCAGAAGAGAGAAAAAAAAATGCTAGAGAAATGGAAAATGATGAAGAAGAACATGAAAGATCACCTCAAGTATTACATTCCCAGCGAAGTGATCAGACGTCTAAAAAATGACTCCGACAATTATAGACCAAAGAATTTGATGCAGACTGCAGAAAAAGGAAAAGTTTAAAAAGATGCAGGAGAGGGCTGACACTCTATAGGTCAGACGTTACAGAACTTAAGAACAAGGATGGGCTCACAGTGACCAAGGGAAAATGGAAGAGGTATGAAAAACCTTATACACCATCAATGAAGCTCGATCCCACACTGCCACAAATGCTGGGAGAAGTGCCACCTATTCTGATCAGTAAAATTGAAAATACTGATGAAACAAAGTGGTTAGATCAGTTAAGAGTGCAGATGCTTCTCCCCAAACTTATATAGTAGTGAAACTCTCCTGATTATTTTAGAAAAACTGCCAAATAGGTTATTGGTATAAAAAACTCACATTTTTCAAGCCAGCCCTTTTGAACTTGTTCAAAAGCACAATGAATACCAAAATTTATGGGCTAGACTGGTTGGCAGTCACATGTACAATACTAGTAGCTAAAAACCATCAGATGCAAGTAACCAAAAACTACAGGCCTATAATGTGCCTGAATGTGATATCTAACTTTTACAAGGATGCTTGAAATGCATTCCTCCATGATCACTGTGAAACAAAATATATGTCTGAAGAGCAGACAGGAGAAAGAAAGAAGTTTGGGGCTGTACTGAACAACTACTTATCACCAAAACAGTCCTTAAGGAAGTGAAATTACATAATCAAAACCTACTGACATATCAATGGCCTGTCTATCTCCCCTATCATCAGTGGCAAAGGTTAAAAATACCTCAGAATCTACAAGAATTTTGCATATGTGAGTAAAGCTAGGAGTAAAGCTAAAGTGATAAAAGAATTCTTCAGCAGACTTCAGAATATATGGAAGTTAGAGCTGCCTGCATCTAATTAAACCATATTCTACAATGCTTTTGTAATGACAGTGCTGGCATCAATATTTAGGATATAAGACTGGAAGCTTGAAGAAATCTGCAACTGAAACATCATGGTTAAGAAGAAACTAACAATGAATGGTAACTTCCTCATCAAAAATGACACTGACATGTTAAATGATGGAATGGAGATAGAAACATAAGATCAGTTCAGTTGGCTTTGAGTGCTGCATTGTGTCATTACTGAACAGCAAAGAAAGAAATGAGTACTTCACATGTATGTTCAACAGTAATAACACCATGAGAGATGAGGTAAAGAACCCCCGAACAAGTACTCTGATTATACATCTGTTCCATGTGAGCTAAGGGTGACTCTGCTGACCTACTTGAGCAGACACGGGAGAGAAATACTTATCATATCAGCAAAAAGTTAAGCATGCTGCAAGATAGACAATTCCAGTAACATTGACAGGAACTGTAGCCTCACCTGGACCTATGAAAAGTAATCACACCTCACCAAGAAGACTATGAACTATCATACCAGTGTGGAAGATATTACTTATATGTAGCTGTTCAAAAATGTTCACAAGACACTACTCTGCAAAGACAACCTACAAAAAACATTTACACTTTTAAGAATAAAGAATACTGGTAACATATAAAGTATGAGATAGGGAGCAAAGGATGTGCAATGATGTAGAAATCAGCTGCTCAGTCACTTCAAAAATTGAGGAAAATGTCACTTCAAAAATTGGGGAAAAGGAGAACATCTATAGAAAATGATAAAATCTTAAATCCAGGTTACATATTTTCATTTATTTCTTTTATCATAAATGCACTGGGCTATATAACAACAGATCTACTTGGGTTCACAACCTGTCATAGGAACAATGAAAGTTTGTGGAATATTTAGGGTATTCTTCATTTGAGGTTCCTGGTAAAACATATGCACACAGTCACCTACAAATATGGAATGTGCATGTATGCACATATGTAAATAGTAACAAAATACACATACTTATGATCTATTGTAACAGTTACATTCTCAAGAGTAAGTTTATCTGCGCACACATTAATACACACATGCATAACATATATGCATACAACAACCACTTCAGGTAACCACAAACCTCAAGAGTTGTCTTAATTTAAACAAAAAACTCCTATTACGTTGTCAAGTGATTAGCATAAATTCTGTAAAGGAAAAAAAAGAAATTTAAAATAAATCTTGATGAAACAAACATTCATCCAAAAATACGCTATCACACACACATAACATAATATATATATATATATATATATATATATATATATATATATATATATATATATGCATATACATATATTGGTGGAGGCACCAGTGACAGCTTTATCTTGTATCTAAGAATTTAATTTTTTCTTTGTTAAACACTTCCTCTATGGTGATGGTGTTGATGACTCTAGACCAATTCTTGCATAGAGGAGTTGATGGCATTGACTGCATGGTAATGTTGGTGGAGGACGAGGTTCATTTTGTCAAGCCTTTCTCTCTTGTCATTTGATTTCTTTCTTTTCTCTTCTGGTGGCTTTGAAGTCAAAGTATCAAATTGTTGATCGATGGTCAAGACAGGTAACAAGAATGGAAGAATCAAGGTTCCCATGGCAAGTCTTATCCAATGGGCTCACTTCAGATACAAGGACTAATTCAAAGCAACACTGAAAGCCACTCGAATTGAGCTTAAATCATTTGAAATGCAAGCCTGAAACAAAACCGAATGGTCATGCTAGAGCATCACCTTGAATATGTATTATATATTTCACTTTGGCATAGTGATACTAATAACCTGGTGCTAGAATCTGATTTATGTATGCTTCAGAGAAAAGTGTTAGTTGAACACAAATTATAATGAGATTATATAAATGACAAAAGAACAACAAATTACGTCATAAACTTCATTATCCTACACCTGTTTCTGCTATAAGATGCAGTGTACTCATGGGTGAGTGTTAGTGTATCAACTTATAACTTTGGCAGAGATTCAAAACAAAAAACAATTTTTTTTAAAATTCATAAACAAAGTTTTATTTCTTTTTTTAAAGCTTTAATGAATCTATAATGTGTGTGTTACAAACTGTATCCAGCTTCTTAACAAACTTTAACTAAGAACAGAGATAACTTGAGAGTTATATAATCCCAGTGAAATACACTGAAAGAAAAATAACAAAGACTAGCAAAAAACAGAAACATAATAGCAGAACAAAATCCAGTTTAACAAAACTGGGGAATTTTCCCCAGCTATGAGGAACCTGTAAAAGGCGCAAAATGGCACTATCTACACTACTAGCACATTTAAAATGAAAAAATAAAGATTATATGGAAATATCATGCTCTGTCACTCATTAGAGAAAACCTCTCATAAAACTGGTACACAATCCTTTATCCAGAACCCTTGGGGATTTAAAACAAAAATACATGATCCACAAGTACAGGTATACACATTACCATAATATTTATGTAGGGAGATGCATAAGTATTCACACTAGTTTGAATAAAGAAAGACTACAAATGTTACTACAGTTTATTTATATGCTAGAGCCATAAATTGGTTCAAACTAGGCTAAATATGTAGTTGGAGTTAAGTCCATCAGTTTCACCAACATCTTCATCAGGTTGCAGGCAAACTTCTGATGATGGGCCAGGAAAGAGATTCTCAAGTGATGAAGCAGCACTATGATAAAGGGCATTTTAAAAGACTTCTTCATGTGTCATCTGTCTCATTAGCATAGGTTTCTGTATAAGCAATGTCTCTTTAATTGAGTAAAATCCCATAATCTGTTGCTCAATGATCATTGCATGTTTTCAAAGTCAGATATTAACTGATCACAAATTTTCACCATATGGTCTAGGAATTTTTTCACTTGTGTTCTCGATGTCATCATCACTACTGTCTTCATTCTTATCCATTTTTAACACCATTTCAGCAATTTCCCCATCGCACAAGGAATGCACAACAGGTGCATCATTGTCAACATTCAGCATTTCTTCAATGTCCACTTCTAACTCACTTACACTTCTGCACAATAAACTTTTAGCATAAGTTATGAGTTTTGATATCATCTCATTAGTGACATGAAATCCTCCAAACATCATTATTGGTCAAATTAATTATTGGTAAATTAATTATGCCTTTCAGACATTTTGGATGTTGGCTTTTTCCAGTGACTGCCAACTTCACCTTATGTGTGCCTGCTGATTAACACATCCAAGAATAGTTAACCTTTCCTTAGCATTCTTAAAGCCTGCTGGTGCTGTCTCATCTGCCATTGTTAATGGTTTTCTTGGAATGTAGCACCAGTACAAAGCTGTTTCATCAACACTGTCAATTTTTTCAGGAGAAAGGTTTTCATCAGATACCATCTAGGCAAATTTGTCTATGTAATTTTCCACAGCTTCATAATCAAGCAGAAGCTTTTTCACCACAGATTTTCAGATATTTTACACCATGATGCTTCTTAAATTTTTGCAGCCAACCTTCTGACTATTGACACTCTCATTCAATGTTCAATTCTTTATGATATATTCTAGCTTGTTTCATGACCAACAAACCATTCAGCAGCATATGTTCCCTTCATCTTCAGGATAAATTATATACAAAGTCACAAGAAACAACATGAAGACAGCAATCAGCAAATGGACATCTCTCTACGAGTGCTGAGCCACACCTGATACTTGGTGGTAAATGGTGGCCAACTTGCCAAGCATTGCCATGTCATACTTGAGTGAGTTGGGTCATGGTGGTCAGCTGTTTGCACAGCAAATGATCCCTGTTATGACATGCTCCACCTTCCACAAAAAAATTTGGCTTTTGGGGCTTTCCGGATTTTAGATTTCTGGATAAAGGGCTGTGTACCTATAGTAATGATAATTAAAAAGATTAGAAATTGTGAAGCAATTCTCTCCCCTTAAAAGGAATCTTTACTCTCTCTTCTACTTCTTAGTAAATTGTCTCTCCCTCTCTTACTCTGAGACCAACTGTAGGTGGAAGCACCAACAGTCCCCAGTCAAATTTTCCCACTACTTTCATTGAAAAAATCCAATGTTGTTTGGGAAATTGTAAACTAAATACTTGTACATGAAGAATTAATAACAGTTGTAAATATTCCAAACTTTAACATACTCAACAAAAAGCAAATCATATAAATAATCATAATTTATTTTCAATATGTCTCACCTACTAATAAAACATAAGAAACATCCTATGACAACTCACAAGTCTTAAATACCAACTTACATGACGTAAAATTAAAACAAACAAATAAAAAATTGATAAATAAATAATATACAGTTATAATGAAATTAACTGTAAATAAACTGGATTCTAGAAGCACTGTGTGTTTCAACCACACATAACAATAGAAGATTCCTACCCCAACAAACCAAACATCTCTTCTCTTCCTCACATTTCTTCTTTTGTGTACTAGGCTTATCTCTCATTCCTCAATCCTGTTCTCATAACCCTGCTCATTGTATCATTGTTGTCTTCCTAATCCCCTATCCCCTCTATTTCATCATCTGACACAAGATCACCTCCTCCAATGCCCCCTCCCCTCTCAATGAACTTTTTCTTGCATGTTATTTGGTGACCCTGCCAGTGCTGATGCCACATAAAAAAAGCATCCAGTCCACACTGTACAGTGGTTGGTGCTTGGAAGGGCATCCAGCTATAAAAACTATGACAAAACTGATCTCACCTATGCTTATGCCATGTGAAAAGCACTCTGTCCACTCTGCTGGATGGTTAGTCTTATGAAGGGCATCCAGCTGTAAAAAGCATGCCAAACACATGCAGAAGTTTGATGCAATCTCCTGCCTGGCCAGCTCCTCTCAAACTGTCCAACCCATGCCAGCATGGAAAGCAGATGTTAAATGATGGTGCTGATGAAATACAACAATATACCTTGATTTAAAAGAAAGAATATGTATGAGGTGAGACTACCAGCATAGTCATAGACTATACAAAGAGCTACTATTTCTCCATCAGACCTGTAAGTGCTCTTATGGGATTGAGCTGCATTTCCCAATCATTTTTCATGTATGGACCCCTTTGATTCCTATTTTACTCTAGTGGATCCTCATAAACACTGAAGTGTTTAAACAGTCTTATTATATTTTTATAACTGAATATTATTAGGAATTGTATTTAAAAAAATTGTTAAAATATTTTGTGTATCGTAGAAGTATAACCAATTTGTTGCACATAAATTTTTAACAAAAATCTTACATGGCCCCTAAAGGCCATATGAATCCTGGTTGAGAATTACTGGGTTAGAGGAAGATTCTTATTTCAAGCATTCTTGAGAATGCGTCAAATTACTAGTGTCTTAAAATAATTCTGCTTGTCATTGCGTTACTTAGCCTGTCGGTAATGCTTTCACATGATTAGAGAAAAAGAGGGAGAGAAAAGAGGGAAAGAGAAAGAGAGGGAGGGAGAAAGAGAGGGAGAGAGAAGCATCCATGACGTGAGGTTGACAAAATGTAATTGTAAGACTTTCACATGATGAGTTGAAGGAGAAAGAAAAAGGAGAGAGAAAAGAGGATAAGGTGAAACACAGAGAGAGAAAAGTGTCCATGATGTGAGGTAGGGGGAATGTAATATTTATTACGTGGTTAAAAAAGTTAGTTGAAGGTAGAGGAGGAGAGTTAAAAATGTAATTTTAGCAGAGGGGTGATGTTCTGATCATGAGGTTAAAAAGAAAGGCAGAGAGAGGGGAGAGAGGGGGAGAGAGGGAGGAGGGAGAGAGGGAGGAGGGAGAGAGGGAGGAGGGAGAGAGGGAGAGAGAGATGATGATGGAAGTGGTGATTGGAAAGTGAAAAGTGTATTTTTTTTAATTGAACTAAGTTTTTTATATCACCTAACACTTAATGCACACACATAAGTGCAATTCCATGAAATATTCGCACTTATTTACATGGCAGATATATGCAATTTAACTAAAGGTTGTATCATATGTATGGTGTTTTTTCTGTTTATGGGTAAAATGGAAAAAACAAAATAGATAAGAGCGAATATTTATTTTATGAGTGCTATGAGTCTATCAAATTGTGCATAAAGTATATCATCAATCACTTAACAAATGTACATAAGTGCAATTCCATGAAATATTCGCACTTATTTATGTGGCAGATATATGCAATTTAACTAAAGGTTGTATCATATGTATGGTGTTTTTTCTGTTTATGGGTAAAATGGAAAAAACAAAATAGATAAGAGCGAATATTTATTTTATGAGTGCTATGTATTAAGTTTATAAAATTGTGCATAGAGTATATAAAGTGTACTCTTCCAATGGTTGTCCCTTGTCGTGGTGGAAGAGCTTGTATGTTCCAATGATTCTGAGAGCAATACCATCTGGAGTCTTAGACTCCTGGTAGGGTCACCCATAGCGGTAAGGTCAAGGATGAGGTCCCAGACTAAACACGACCAAACACCAACATCAAGACCCCAATGGTGTAGCAAGCAGAGGAGGGCTTTCTTAAGCCCCCAAAGCTTGACTCTGGCGGAAGAGGGCAACACCTGGCAGGCAGGTGTGACAAAAGCGGATAGACTCCAGCAGCTCACTGCAACCAACCTCATCAAGACTGCACACCTCAATTCTTGAGCCGCAGTGGAGAAGTTCTTGGCCAAGTGCATGTGTGTGGCTGTTGCGCATCCACGATCACCTCAAACAATTTACACAGCGAATGGCTTCATCTTTCTAATCTGTCTCAAAAAGCCCAATGACGATGGTATCGGGGGACCGGAGGCAGGCCTGGAAAGCTGGAAGCTTCTAGTCCATGACCACACATTGGTGGCGAATCTCAGATGGTCACTCTCCAATGAATAGCCATGACATTGGAGTTCAGCAGCTAGACTTGTGACTGGGCTGGCCTCTTTAGGATTACTGCAGCCCACCCCTCGAGGGGAAGCCCCTAGAAAAGGTGGGGTAAACATCGGACACGGCAGTTCGATCTGGCCAGCATACTGCAGCTGACAGATCTTCCACTTAGCAGTCGGAACTCTACTAAATCCTGTTTCACAACCTCTCACCTTCAGGGCCTGGAACATCCGCACTTTCCATTAATTGACCAGAGCAATGTACAGCCCATGTCTGCAAGGAACTTGCCCGCTTCAATATCAATGTGGCAGCCTTGAGCGAGATTAGGGTTCCTGGAGAAGGCAGTATCAAAGAAGCTTTTGGAAACGGAAGACTCCTAATGAACCACACATCCATGGAGTTGGTCTCACATCAAAACGCAACTTGTGGACCAACACAGACTCGTCCCAACTGTCATCAGTGAGCGCCTGATGACTGTTTGGATCCCACTCATTCGGGATAGATTCCTTATGTTGATCTCTGTGTATGCCCCTACTCTCACATCTGAAGATGATACCAAGGCTTCATTCTATAACCTGTTGGACTACACTATCCAGACAGTCCCCGTACATGACAAACTCATCATGTTGCAGGACTTTAACAACAGAGTCAGCAGTGACCATTGACTGTGGAATGGCATTCTTGACTATCACGGCATTGGGAAATGCAATGCCAATGGCCAGCTCCTCCTGGGCCTTTGCACCGGGCATGAACTCGTCATCACCAACTCCCTAGTTCATCTCCCTATCTAACAAAAAACAACCTGGAAACACCCATGGTCTAAACTCTGGCATATCCTCAAATACTTTCTGATAAGATCCAGGTACAGATGAGATGTACACATCACCCGCTCTATGCCTGGTGCAGATGACTGCTGGATGGATCACCACCTTCTTATTTCTTGCTTTGAGATCAAGATCTGCTGCCCACCAAAGCGGGTCTCAGCAAACAACCCTTACCAATGCTTCGACTGCGCTAAACTCTGGAACTCACAGGCATCCCAAGACTTCAGGAAATCCATTGAAAGACACCTGATAGACTTTCCAGAACCAACCTCCACTGAAGATTGCTGGACCAGCCTTCATGAAGCCATGACCACTGCCATTAAGGAGACGATCGGTTTTGCTTGGAAGAAGGACAAAGACTGGTTTGATGCGAATGATGATACCATCTCCTGTCTTATCAAAGCCAAACTCTGGATGTGCCTAGCCATTGAGAACCATGCCACTGTGGAGAACAAACGAAAACACCAGAAAGCATCAGCGGAATGCCAGCAAAGAATTCAAGAAGCTCAGAACATCTGGTGGCAGAGGAAAGCAGAGGAGATGCAAAATTATGCGGACCAATGAGACTTGTGCAGCTTTTATGCCACAACCAAGGAGATCTTTAGCCCCACAAGGTCATCAGTGGGTGGCCTGAAGAATACAGCTGGCTCTACAATAACCGACACCCAGGGAATCCTCGATTGCTGGAAGTCCCATTTCAAGTGCCTACTTAACGACCACTCACGCACTCCTGACAATCTCCTCTAAAGCACCCCACAGCTCCCCATCCACCATTGGATATCCCTGCTGCCTTCATGTCATGAGTTCAGCAAGGCACTTGTGCACATGACGCTGCAGAAAGCTCCAGGACCAGACAACATCCCGTTTGAGTTTTTCACACACTGAGATTCTGAGCTGAGAAATCATCTGATGCTCCTTATCCCCAAGATCTGGAAAAGCAAGACCCCCACAGACAACTTCCGTGATGCAACTATCATCACCATGTACAAGAAGGGAGACCAAGAGGATTGCAACAATGAATGGGGAATCTCACTCCTGAGTATTGCAAGTAAGATCTTCACCTGTATTCTACTCAAACACCTCCTCATCCTCGTGCAAGACGTGCTCCCTGAGTCCTAGTGTGGATTTCGACCCTCTTGAGGCACAATCAACATGATCTTTTGTGCCTGTCAAATCCAGGAGAAGTGTCAGGAACAACAACAACCCGCAATGTTCATCTTCTAGGATCTAAAAAAAGCCTTTGACAAGGTCCCCCGTTCTGCAATGTGGGCCATCCTTGCCTGGCTTGAATGTCTGGAGGACTTAATTGACCTGGTCTGCTCCCTCTGCAATGGCATGATGGGTAGAGTAGGCCATCAAAATGCCCTCACAGACCCGTTTCCCATCACTGGGGGTTTTAAGCAAAGATATGTCCTGGCACCAACCTGTTTCTCTTTGTACATAGCTACCCTGTTCAACAAAATCCCACTTGACTCACCTTCCATCAACATGCGCTATTGCTTGGATGGTGTACTCTTCAATCTTGCACGCCTCCATACAAAGACAAGGACCTCTTGTTTCTCAATCTGTGAGATGCAGTATGCCAACAACAATGCCACTCTGAGCTGGACTGCAGATGGCCTACAAAGGATGGCTGATCTTTACAACGCAGCTTACAAATGCTTTGGGATGCAGGTAAACACATTAAAAACCAAGACACTGATCCAACCTGCACCAAACCAGAACAGTCCACCCACAAACATTAGCATCAACAGCCAACCTCTAGAAAAGTTGAACACTTCATATACCTTGGAAGTATCATTTTGAGGATCCCCAGGTGTGAAAGGCATGTGGAGAACCAGATTGGGGTGGCCCACTCTGCCTTTGGCAGACTCAGCCAATGTGTATTCTTCAATCACATGCTGACCATCCCGACAAAGATCATGGTCTTCTGTGCCACTGTCCTGTCAACTCTGCTCTATGCTTGTGAGAATTGGACGTTGTACCGCCGTGACTTCAAGCGCCTTGAATGCTTCCAGCAATCGAAGCTACAACAGATCCTCAACATACAATGGGAAGATCACATTACTAACAATGAGGTTATTCGCTGCACCTTGCAACCAAGTGTCGAAGTCACCATTCTATGCCATCATCTCTGCTGGGCAGGTCACATCCAGCATATGGAGCCCTCTCGTCTCCCAAGGATCATGCTCTATGGAGAACTTGTAATCAGAACAAGACCCATAGGAGGTCCTAAATTCCGTTTTGAAGACCAGCTCAAATGGACCTTGGCTCAAACTAACATCCAGCCATCCTCATGGGAACAGATTGCCATGGATAGGACAGTCTGGAGGACTGCTATCCAAACGGAGCCAGCTCCTTCGAACAGAACAGACAACAGAATGAGGAGGCAAAATGCAGAAGAAGGGAGTGCCGTCAATATCCTTGACCTGCACCAACCATCCCATGGGAGATCTACCCACAACTCTTTCTCCACTGACTTGGATTCCAAAATCACTTTTGGCACAAACATCAGCTGAGGAGACTGGATGGCAACTGATGAACCCAATGTTCGGATATGAGCTGAAGCTGACCATATAAAGTGTATATAAAAAGTAATCATAGTATTCCAATTCCTTTCACTTTTCAATGAGTAGTAGATGAGCGACTATCTTTCCATACAGACACAACACAAGCTATACTTTCAGGTTTTTTGGATATAGTTTTCAGAAATAACCCAATAGGTCTACCATTAATTCCGTGAAATATTCATGGGTTCCACTAATAATTATAATAAGACATAAATGTGATATAACATTTGATAACCAATAAGAGAGTGATTCAGATTAATGCTGTGGTAATAATTAGTGATATTACTATAACCATACATGTTATATTCACTTTTGTTAATATTACTACAGCCAGTTGAAAACAAGGCTTAGGAATGGTATTTAAACATGGTTGTCTGCTGACCAATGAGGTTCATGGCTAAAGCTACTAATGATGGATAATGTACTCTTGTTCTTAGAAGAGTAAAGTCTACTTACAACCAATCTTTTCAGCCTCTTATATTAACAAAATTAAGAATTGCTACACTACTACAAATGCAATAATGATGGTTAAACAAGGGTAGTATAAAAATTAATCACCAAAGATAAAAAAAAATAAAATAACACAAATCCCAAAAGGTTACTTGAAATGATTTATTTTTTGGAGGTCCTGATAAAAAAAATTTAGCTTTGCTGTCTAAAAGGTCACACTTGCCATTTGATTGTATATTTTGTTCTTATTTTTACTTTCAAATGAATAAACACAATCTCCAAAATAGGGTCCCTTATCAGCTGTTTTGCTTCGCCATGATAAGTAACAGGTAGATCATAAATGTCCCTGGTACTGTGGGTATCATTTATATTATTGTTGTGGTTGTAATTATTATGTTGAGTTTTTGTTTTTATATCTGCGTTGTTATTTGTAAGTGACACCAATTGATGAATCCATGAAAAGTTTGGCAGTTTTTTCTCAAACTCCACCCAATGAAATGACCACACAGAGATGATATTAAAAAATATCAAAATACATAATTATTAAGAATAACCTTGAATAATGTTATAAAGGCATGGCTGTGTGGTAAGAAGCTTGCTTCTTAACCACATGGTTTTGTGTTCAGTCCCAGTGTGGTACTTTGGGCAAGTGTCTTCTACTATAACCTCAAGCAAACCAAAGCCTTGTGTGTAGATTTAGTAAATGGAAACTGGAAGAAACCCATCATATATATGTATTTGCATGTGTGTGTGTATGTGTGTGTGTGTGTGTCTTTGTGCTTGTCTCCCCATCACTTTTTGAGAACTGGTGTTGGTGTGTTTACATTCCTGTAACTTAGCAGTTTGGCAATAGAGGCAAATAGAATAAATACTAGGATAGCAAGAAAATTAAGTGCTAGGGTTGATTCATTTGACTAAAAGTTCTTCAAGGTGATGCCCCAGCATGGCCACAGTCTAATGAGTGAAAGAAGTAAAACAATTTGAAAATTGCAGCTTAACACTGGTGTGGGGTGCAGAAACATGCTGTGATATACCATTAAAGATGGTTAACTTCCATCCTCATGTTATTATTTTTATTAATTCTAAGCAGGAGTTCCGCATGCAAAAACCCATACCTTGAGTTACCCCAGGATATAATTAACATGAGGTAGCCAACCAATCATCCTCAATGAGTGATGTAGTAGTATTATAGTTAGCTGCTACAAGGGTGAGGGTGATGCCTTACACAGAAACAACTACAGAGTTATCAAACTGCTAGACCAGGTCGTGAAAGTTACAGAGAGAGTTATAGCTCAATTGATTAGGAATAGAATTAAACTAGACAAGATGCAGTTTGGTTTTGTACCTGGGAAGAATACCACAGATGCCATCTGCCTAGTGTGACAGTTGCAGGAAAAGTATTTGGCTGAAAGGAAACCATTGTACTTGGCTTTTGTTGACCTGGAAAAAGTTTTTGATGAGTCCCTTGCTCTGTTATCTGGTGGTCTCTAAAGAAAGTTAGAAGTATAGGGGTGGCTTGTTAGAGCTGTACGAGCTATGTGCAAAGGTGTTGTAAGTAAGGTGTTGTAAGTAAGGTGAGAGTCAGCCATGAATACAGTGAAAAATTTGGCACACAGGTAGTGGTTCACCAGGATTCACTTTTTAGTCCATTCCTATCCATCACAGCCCTCCAGACCATAACAAAGGAATTCAAAACTGGATACCTGTGGGATGACCAGACTCTTATTGCAGAATTAGTAGCAGAATTGGAGAAAAAATTTCATATGGAAGCAAAATCTCGAATCAAAGGACCTTAAAATTAATCTAGCTAAGACCAAAGTTTTTGTTAGCAAAAAAGCAGATAAGACCTCTCTTTCCATCAGGTAAATGGCCCTGCTGCAGGAAAGGAGTGGGAAATGGCCCTGCTCTAGGAAAGAAATGTAGAAAAGGAGTAGGAAGTAATTATGTAAATAATGTAAATAATGCCAACTTCAATTGGCAACAAAAAGACTCTCTCTCAGAATGGAAAGGTAGATTGTATGATGCCTGTGTACAAACGGCTATACTCCATGGTAGTGAGACATGAACTCTGAATGCAAAGCATCAATGTACATGAACGACAATGCACAAATGTACATTATTTACATTTGATGGATATTTGTCCTCATCTTGTTTGTTGTTAACACAACGTTTCGGCTGATATACCCTCCAGCTTTCTTCAGGTGTCTTGGGAAAATTTCGAACCTGGGTTCTCATTCCTAAGGTATTTTTCGATATTATTATTATTGTTATTGTTCAGATCACTGCTTGGAATCAAACACGGTATCTTGGGGTTAGAAGCTCGCACTCTTAACCACTATGTCATATGCCCGTGGACAATTATGGAATGAATTTTAGGGCTTATAAATCTAATATTTTCCTATCCTTCCTTAATACCAGTTCCCATATGCTACTCATATCTGCACTCGGTCTGCTTAGGAGGTTGTTGTGTCCTAGCATATGTGCTGCTTCTTTGGGAACCAGTATTAAGGAAGGATAGAAAAATTAGATCTATAAGCCCTAAAATCCACTCCATAATTGCCCATGGGCATATGGCATAGTGGTTAAGAGTGCGGGCTACTAACCCCAAGATTCCGAGTTTGATTCCAAGCAGTGCTCTGAACAATAAGAATAACAATAATGATAATAATAACAATAATAATAATGACATCAAAAAATACCTTAGGAATGAGAACCCAGGTTCGAAATTTCCCCAAGACACCTGATGAAGGCTGGAGGGTATATCAGCCTAAACGTATTAACAACAAACAAGATGAGGAGAAATATCCGTCAAATGTAAATAATGGACAGAATTCCTCAAATACAGAAATGCACAAATGTGTTGAGAGAAAAGATGGACATGAGAGGAATCATATGCAGCATGCAAAAGAGAAAACTACATTGGCTTGGACATGTGATACATATGAATGAAGACAGCTATATATAGAAGTGCCAATCACTAAAAGTGGATGATACCTGTGGAAGAGGGAGACACAGGAAGACATGGGATGAAGTGGTGAGGACCAATCTCAGAATGTTGGGGCTCACAGAGGAAATGACAATGGACTGAGATGTCTGGTGATACGAGTTTCTGGTAATATGAGGTTCTAGAGATGACCTGTCCATGTCAGCGAACCTGAGTTTTAGAAGTATTGTGTTTCACCCACATGTAATAATAAAATTTTCATACACAAACACATCTTCAGTTTTATATATATAGATATGACATGAAAAAAGCCTTCAAAAGGGTCTCCCACTCCCTTATCTGGTGGTCAATGTGGATAAATGAATGGTTGTTGAGAGCTGTACATGCCATATACAGAGATGCTGTCAGTAGGTAAGGATTGGTAACAAGTATAGCAAGGAATTCAGGATACAAATAGGGGTTCACAAAGGATCAATCCTCAGCCCCACCCCGTTCATCATAAATATATGTCTATATATATATATATATATATATATATATATATATATATAGAGAGAGAGAGAGAGAGATAGCAAAAGAACAAGAAATTATGCAACAGACTTTGTGAGATAATGAAATTTGTGACATAATTTCTTGTCTCCCTGTCATTTATGTAATCTCTTATTATGCCCAATACTTGACTATGGATACTGAGTTTTAACATCAGGTTATTAGTATTGTTATGCCTAAGCAAAATACTAATATATATATATATATATATATATATATATATATATATATATATCCATCCACTACACTCTCGGAGTGTTTGGCGTTAGGAAGGGCATCTAGCTGTAGAAACTCTGCCAAATCAGATTGGAGCCTGATGTAGCCATCTGGTCCACCAGTCCTCCGTCAAATCATCCAACCCATGCTACCATGGAAAGCGGACGTTAAACGATGATGATGATGATGATGATGATGATGATGAATATATACACAATATATATATACATAATATATATATATATATATGGCACCTTGGGCAAGTGTCTTCTACTATAGCCTCGTGCTGACCAAAGCCTTGTGAGTGAATTTGGTAGACGGAAACAGAAAGAAGCTTGTCGTATATATATATATATATATATAAATAATAATAAAGGAGTTACGACGCAAAAACGTATATATTCAAATGAACATATTTATCTTCTTCAATATATATTTCAGTATAAAGAATTCATTAAGAGACTTAATAAATCAAAATTTCTTTACACATCTTCAGGAATAAATATAACATCAGAAAAACTACATTCGGTTTAAAAATACAAACCGTTCATGGCGAAAAAATTTCACAATTACAAAAACCGAACAAAATTTTTAAAGTTTTAGCAAAATGAACGCTATTACCTACATGCACGCATCCGCGTGTGCGCCCGTACACACACGAACACGCGTTCATGCGTGCACACACACTTGCACGCTCACATGCATATGCATGCATACACAAACAAGCAAAATTTACAAGCCATAAACACATACACACACACACACATACATATTTATATATGTATGTGTGTTTGTGTGTCTATTTTTGTCCCCCCACCATCGCTTGACAACCGATGCTGGTGTGTTTCCGTCCCCGTAACTTAGCAGTTCAACAAAAAGAGACCGCTAGAATATGTACTAGGCTTACAAAGAATAAGTCCTGGGGTTGATTTTCGCGACTAAAGGCGGTGCTCCAGCATGGCCGCAGTCAAATGACTGAAACAAGTAAAGGAGTAAAAGAGTAATATAAAATATATATATATACATAATATATATATATATACATAATATATATATATATATACATAATATATATATATATATATATATATATATATATATATATATATATATATATATATATATATATATATATATATATAAAACATATATACATAGTGAAATAGTATTTAACTAGTATTTCTAAATTTCAGTATGTGGTGAAGCAATTTTGCTGAACCCTAATTATAATCATGCTTATAATTATAAAATTTTTGTATAAATTTATATATATATATCTGTAAAAATATGTGACACTTATTTGGTAGCCATGATAAAACTCCGAGTTTCGGTCTGAGATAGTTTTGTGTATGTATATATATATATATATATATATATATATATATATATATACATACATATATATATATTATATACATATATACATACATATATATATATTATATACATATATATATATATATATATATATATATATATATATATATATATATGTATATATATGTTATATATGTATAAAATATATTTATATATATAATATATATATATATATAAAATATATGTATATATATGTATATATATATACATATGCAATGTATATACAATATATACATATATATATATATATCATCATAAATATACAGGGATTAGCAATTGAGTTGCTTCTCCAACATACTGAAAATTCAGAAATAGCAGTCAAAGAACTACTGATTCCAAACTACAAATTTTTCTCTAAAGCGGATGGCGATATTTATGGCACACATAGAACAAAAAACCGGAGGGAAAAGCGTAAACAAACCAAGCTTTTAGTTAATTGGATACGAATCGTTTCATGGTTAAGTGAATGGAAATTTCACTATTCCAATCTTCAGCCCAAATATTCTGATAAATTTGAAAGTGTCTCTAAAAAAATTCACGGTAATTTTTGGCCATGCGACACCAAAAATCAACGATAAGAAAGGCACTTACGAATTCATCGGCTAGCGAGTTCAGGCACCTCACCTCAAAGAAATCTATTCCATGTGCGTCACAAATAGTCCCGTATGAAAAAGTCCCGTGTGGAAGGATTTACGGTTTAACCATCTAACTTAGAGATATCAAATATAAAATATACAAGAATAAGGGCAGAGAATCGTCAATTAATAATAGAATTAATAATTAACAATTTTGCCAAGTAGTTCAGTATGAAAAAAACCTTTATCGGTAGAACTATTTATCATCATAAATATACAGGGATTAGCAATTGAGTTGCTTCTCCAACATACTGAAAATTCAGAAATAGCAGTCAAAGAACTACTGATTCCAAACTACAAATTATTCTCTAAAGCGGATGGCGATATTTATGGCACACATAGAACAAAAAACCGGAGGGAAAAGCGTAAACAAACCAAGCTTTTAGTTAATTGGATACGAATCGTTTCATGGTTAAGTGAATGGAAATTTCACTATTCCAATCTTCAGCCCAAATATTCTGATAAATTTGAAAGTGTCTCTAAAAAAATTCACGGTAATTTTTGGCCATGCGACACCAAAAATCAACGATAAGAAAGGCACTTACGAATTCATCGGCTAGCGAGTTCAGGCACCTCACCTCAAAGAAATCTATTCCATGTGCGTCACAAATAGTCCCGTATGAAAAAGTCCCGTGTGGAAGGATTTACGGTTTAACCATCTAACTTAGAGATATCAAATATAAAATATACAAGAATAAGGGCAGAGAATCGTCAATTAATAATAGAATTAATAATTAACAATTTTGCCAAGTAGTTCAGTATGAAAAAAACCTTTATCGGTAGAACTATTTATCATCATAAATATACAGGGATTAGCAATTGAGTTGCTTCTCCAACATACTGAAAATTCAGAAATAGCAGTCAAAGAACTACTGAAATAGCAGTCAAAGAACTACTGAATTGCTAAGTCAATTGCTAATCCCTGTATATTTATGATGATAAATAGTTCTACCGATAAAGGTTTTTTTCATACTGAACTACTTGGCAAAATTGTTAATTATTAATTCTATTATTAATTGATGATTCTCTGCCCTTATTCTTGTATATTTTATATTTGATATCTCTAAGTTAGATGGTTAAACCGTAAATCCTTCCACACGGGACTTTTTCATACGGGACTATTTGTGACGCACATGGAATAGATTTCTTTGAGGTGAGGTGCCTGAACTCGCTAGCCGATGAATTCGTAAGTGCCTTTCTTATCGTTGATTTTTGGTGTCGCATGGCCAAAAATTACCGTGAATTTTTTTAGAGACACTTTCAAATTTATCAGAATATTTGGGCTGAAGATTGGAATAGTGAAATTTCCATTCACTTAACCATGAAACGATTCGTATCCAATTAACTAAAAGCTTGGTTTGTTTACGCTTTTCCCTCCGGTTTTTTGTTCTATGTGTGCCATAAATATCGCCATCCGCTTTAGAGAATAATTTGTAGTTTGGAATCAGTAGTTCTTTGACTGCTATTTATGAATTTTCAGTATGTTGGAGAAGCAACTCAATTGCTAATCCCTGTATATTTATGATGATAAATAGTTCTACCGATAAAGGTTTTTTTCATACTGAACTACTTGGCAAAATTGTTAATTATTAATTCTATTATTAATCGACGATTCTCTGCCCTTATTCTTGTATATATATATATATATATATATATATATATATATATATATATATATATATATATATATATACACATAATATATGTATAATATATAATATATATATATGTATGTATGTATGTGTGTGTGTGTGTGTGTGTGTATGCATGCATGTATATATGTGAGATAATAGTTTCACTTTTAATAGTTTCATCATTATCTCACATTGCAATAGAGATGTTATCGCTTCCCTTTTGCACATAATACTGAAATAGTGTAAGAGATAAGAGATTGCTCCAGATCAGTCCTGATCTGCACCACTAGACCTCTTCACTCCATCAATTGTAACACATTGAAGCTAAATCCACTGAAGGTTATAGCATTGCAAAGTTTTATGCACTTCCATGAAAATGTCTTCTCCAGTTGTTCCATGCATGCTGCAAATGGATGCCAACTCTTCTCTGATCCAAATTAACATCACGAATGAACACGAGAAGCTGTAATGTACTTGAGAGATCAGTGGACTCATCCAGTGCCAGAGAGTACCACAAGAAGTTCCTAGCTTTCTTGCGTATCTGTAGCACTATGTTCTCTCCAAGTTCTTCTGTTCTCCACACAACTGAACTTGCTGAATGGCTGATACTTCCAAACAAATTGCTTCCTTAGAACACAAGTCATTTGTTACTTCCATCATGCTTTTGATGAAGTTGCCGTCAGTAAATCCTTTTCCTTGCTCTGCCATCTTATGCACTATTTTGTAACTTGTACAAGTGACAGATTCATTTTCAGCAAACATTCTTGTGAAGAGACTGTTTAAATACGGCAATGCCAGTTAAAACACGATTACTGCAGGAATGAACTCTCAAAGCAAGTACTTACACAAAAGGTACAGCGTGACAGCAGACCAAATGAACTGACCTTGTAGGCTGTACTTTGGTGACCCCTGTACTAGGTGAAGGAAATCTCTGAAATAAAAACCATTCAACAGGGACTTGCAACCAGCTGATACTATATTCCATAGAACAATTGACATGAAGCTGTTATAGTTTCATCTATGGATGACTGATAATAACAACAAATATATCTACAGGCAGCTGTGGCTATTTGATGAAAAACTTGCTTCTCAACCATATGGTCGTGGAATCAGTTCCACTATATACCACCTTGGGCAAATGTCTTCTACTATAGCTTCCAGCTGACCAAAACCTTATGAGTAGATTTGGGAAATGGAAACTGAAAGAAGTACAGTGTGTGTGAGTGTGTGTGTCTATGCATGTGTATATGTATGTATGTATGTCATTATTCAGTTTAATTTCAAGATTTCTTGCCTATGGAGAAAGAGCTGGTTTCTAACCTAGATCGAAAGTTCTTTCACTGAAATTCCAACAGCATTAACAGGGTATTTTTGTTGTGTGTGTGTGTGTGTGTAGTGTAGTTGGTTGTTTTTTGAATAGGTATGCATCTGCATTCATCATTTATATTTGATGAATATTTGTCCTCATCTTGTCTGTTGTTTTGGCTGATATATTCTCCAGCCTTCATCAGGTGTCTTGGGGAAATTTTGAACCTGAGTTCTCATTCCCACCATCCATACAGTGTAAAGTGATGGATTGCTCAGTGCCTAAAACATCAAGCAAAGAATATAAGTAGCAATTGTGATACACACCACAAAGAAGTGATCAAGCTCAATTAAGCGACAACTACCCCCAAAATATACTATCCACTCCAATTATGAAGAAAAGAGAGGATGAAACCAATAAACTGTCTAAAGTCTGTCTACCCTATGTGAAAGGCCTCTCCAAAAAGATACTAAAGATATGCAGCCCATATGACACCAGGACAGTATTCAAGAGTAATACAATACTTTGCAAATATCTCCTTCAAGTAAAGCCATCAACAGAAGAGAATATGACCAAAGACTGTGTATACTCCATCCCATGTAGCTGTGGTAGGTTATACAAAAGTGAAACATGCCACCTCCTCAAAATAAGGGTAGATGAACATCGCAAAGCAGTGATATGAGAAGATATTGATAAATCGGGTATAGCTGATCATGTATGGAAAAATAGAGACCACCTCCCTGTGTGGGATGAAGTTAAAATAATAGACAGAAAACACCACTGTAAAATATGAAATCTAAAAGAAGCAGCACATATGCTAGGACACAACAACTTCCTAAACAGACCGAGTGCAGATATGAGTAACATATGGGAACCAGTATTAAGGAAGGATAGGAAAATATTAGATTTATAAGCCCTAAAATTCACTCCCTAATTGTCCATGGAGATATGACATAGTGATTAAGAGTGCGGGCTACTAACCCCAAGATTCCGAGTTCGATTCCAGGCAGTGACCTGAACAATACCTTAAGAATGAGAACCCAAGTTCGAAATTTCACCAAGACACCTGATGAATGCTGGAGGGTATATTAGCCAAAACATGTTAACAACAAACAAGGGGACAAATAACCGTCAAATGTAAATAATGTAAATAATGTACATAATTCCTCATCTTTTAAATATAGAACTCTATTATCTGTATGCATGTTTGCATGTGCATTTTTATGTATGTGTGCATCTGCATGTCTGTGTGCATGGATGTATGTAAAGTTGAGTGTGTATTCATGTGTGTGGATGTGTATAGTTGTACACTGGTTGTATACTGGAATTGTTCATAATTACATGTTTATCTCTATGGATCTCTGTGTATCCTGCTGTCATTCTAATGCAACCCTATATATTCCTACCTAAACCCACACATTACCTCCCACTCTCACAGTTGTACACACACCCACATTGTGTATGTGCTGCATGGGTAGTGTCAATAGTGTTGTGTTTCTGTTATTTGCTATGGGTATTTTCTATTTCATGTTGGCATTGTCTTATTTATGAGAACAGATTCACTTATCATTTATGAGAACAGACTCACTTATTTGTTTTTGTAGTGAATCTTGGGTTTTTAGACAAGATTTTGATACTTATTTGATTCAGCTTGCTGCTATGTTGATCTCTAGCATTTTGGTAGAATATGACTGGTTCACAGACATACTGAAAGCAGACCTTGATAGGTGAGGGCATGTTATTGATGAGGTCTTTGAAAGGACTCTGTCAGAGTGAACTAACAACCGTTTAATTTGTTCAATTAAATATTACAGAAACCACTGGATAGTTAGTTGGTAAACTAAAGGAGTGATATTGAACCAATGCGTGTATTTATTTTAATTTTTATTGACATAATGACCCTCCTTAAACACAGATATGCACACATACAGTCATATCTGTGTGTGTGTGTGTGTGTGTGTGTGTGTGTGTGTGTGTGTGTGTGTGTGTGTGCATAGTAGAATAAGAAATAGAAAGTCCTTGATAGCAGTATCATCCATTTGGAAAAAGTGAATAGAAAAGACTTTTCTGATAATTTTTCCACTTAATAGTTAGTTTACAAAAAAGTGACTCTGATTCAGTTTCTCACTTGAAAGTGGTTTTCAAAATAATAATTTAGAATTTAAAGTGATGGTTTGTTGCCAACTTAATGTGGCAGTCCTAGGAAAGGGAAGAAAGCTACTGCTATTTAGCCCCAGGAAACACCGTTTCCAGTTGGCGATGTGACACAAGCATTCTTTGACCTTAAGTTTTCAAACAGGGGAGATAAGCTGGGTGGAGGTGCTTATCTCCCCTGCTTATCAGCATTCTTCCCTTTCCTAGGACTGCCACATTAAGTTGGCAGCAAGCCATCACTTTATCATGCTGCTACTGTATAAGTCTCTCTGAGAGATTTAGAAGTGTAATATTTCTAATTTAGAATTTATTTTTACTTAAATAGGGAGTGTTTGATTACAAGCATACACAGATACGGTGGTGCACCAGCATGACCGCAGCCACTTGGCTGAAACACATAAATAAATAAATAAATACACTTACACACACACACACACACACATATCTATACATAATCATATGTAGAGAGAGAGAGAGAGAGAGAGAGAGATACATCCACATATACATATACATACACATGTACACAAACACACAAAAAGGAACATGGGACCTTATGAATACATAAACATAGAGACCCAAACACATATACATGTATTCATTCACACACATATACACATATGTATACACCAGGAGGCGTGCACTCTCAGGTATGCGCTGCATGTCCTGTGATTTTTTTATCCATATCATTGGAAAATTAGATAAAATTGTTACTTTGTTTCAAAGAAAATCTGTCCAGTTGTTTTTGGAATATTTTGTCTCCCCTTCCCCTCTCTCAGTGACTCGTACTTCTGCTTTGAGAAGTCATGCTTTGAGAAGACCCGCATGACAGACACTCCCTCTCTGTTGGTTTGTCCCTCCTTCCTGTCTCTCTTAGTGACTTGTTTAAAAGATATGCTAGGCGGAAAGGTCATTCATAATATTTTGTAACCCCTTCCTCTCTCTCTCAGTGACTCGACAAATTCATTGTGGCATGTCATGCTTTGAGAAGACCGCATGACACCCCCTCTCTGTCTCTTTGTTAGTATAGAATTTCTGACCGGAACAAGAGCAGTCCCATAATTCTTGAGTTAGCCAGCTGAAATTTTGGAATAGCCTGGCGGTAAGTTTGAATTTTTTTTATCCAAAACATCTGTTAGCACTATTATATTTTTGGAGTGTTCTGAAAACAAAAATATAATCTATATTATATTTCTTTTTTCAGAAGTAGCTAATTAATCTTATATTAATTTAACTAAGGTTATTTTTCCGTTTTGTTGAAATTGACTTACAATTTACGCAGACACTTACATGTGTGTTCTTATATAAGAGCAGCCTTTTATGAAATGAGTAAAATGTGTTTTATAAATGATATTTTGAGAAATAGTTTTTCGAAAAGAGACTTCGATGGAAAACAATTAATTATAAACGGTGGGAGACCAACACTGAATTCACCGAATTTGCTACAACAAGAAATTCACAAGACAATTTCAGGTTAATTAGTATGAAAAGAAAAAATGGTTAACTGGAAGTGCTACACTTAATAAATTATTCTGTTGGCTTTGTTTACTTTTTTGCTTAGAAAAGAATGTTTGGAATGATAAAGGCTGTGATGATTTAAATAATTTACATATGGCTATGCTAAAGCACGAGCGATCTCAAAGGCATATAAAATCTTTGATAGATCTTAAAATATTCGGGAATGTTCGCATAGACTTACAATTAGATGCATGTAAAAATCAAAGCATACAACATCATAATGAGAAAGTTAGACGAAACAGATCCATTCTGCAACGATTGATCGATGTTGTTATGTTTTTTAGTCCTCCAGGAATTATCGTTTCGGGGTCATTTTGAATCTAAAGGCTCTAATAATCGTGGAAATTATGAAGAACTCAAATATTTATTCAGTAAATATGACAAAAAAATGGAAAGTCATCTAGATACAGCTTCTATCTTCACTGGTCTGTCAAACAGAATTCAAAATTACTTGATCGATGCAATTCATAAAGTTATGTTGAATGAGATGCAAAAAGAAATTGAGCAAGTTAAGTTTGGGTACTATTCAAGAAGAGTGGTCCCTGTTGTATTTGCGCTTGCACATTATAGATTCATCTATTTCTACGATGTGCCCAAGTCCACCAATTTGGTAGGAGTTACGCAAAAGATGTGCAAGCGCAAATACAATGGAGGATCGGATAGAGAGGATAAAAATAGGTTTTTAGTCTTTGTATCTGACCGTTCTTCTGAAACTCTTCTACCACTTGTTAAAAAATTTGTTTTAAAAAAACCTTCACACGTTTTGTGCATACGTGCTAGATAGTCATTGTAGGATCGACTAGTCACGACTAGCTAGCGCAGATGCACGAGTATGCGAGTGCACGCCCCGGGACCACTCTTCTTGAATAGTACCATCATCCCATACACGCGCATCATAATCAGCCTTTTTGAACACATTGAAAATCCTGAAGAATGGGATGATACCACCATAAATTCAGCAATTGGATTCTTACATATTTTAAAAGCTCCTGATTTCTTATTTTAGTTAGAAGTATTCAGTGACATTTTTTCTTTTACTGACGTCTTATTTAACATCGTCCAGGGTAAAAATCATGACATAGTGTATTGTAAAGAGCAAATAGATAAAACTAGAACTGTACTTGAAAACAAACTTGATAATTTTTCAACCTTTTATATGTTAGGGGAAAAACATGAAGTTGATGCAGGAATCAGAATTCAGAGATCCAAAAATATTGAGCCCCAACGACATTATAGAATGCTTTATAACAAAATTATCAGTATAGTAGTTAACCAAATAAAAGCATGATATTCATCCTTAGAAGAGTTTGAATTCATGGAACCTTTTAATTTCAACAAAGTTGATGAGTATTGCAAACAATTTCCTGTGGACTCTTTAGATTCTTTAAAAATCACTTATGGCAGATTTTTTTATGTAATACGATTACAAAGTGAGCTCAATGTGATGTATTCAATGAAAGATTTTAAAAAGTGAAGTATAAGTCATTTAATGAGTCACATTTACAGCAGTGACCTTGTTGAAGCTATGCCAGAACTCTTCAATCTGTGCAAGTTGATTTTGACAATTCCGTCTACCACTGCTTCTGTAGAGCGATCCTTTTCTGCATTAAGTAGAATCAAAACATACCAAGGAAATGCGACAGGAGAAAGAAGACTGGGTTAGCACTAATGTCAATTGAAAAAGATTTATTACAATAATTGATGAAAAGAGAAGATTTCTATGAAAATATGATAGATATATTTGCCCAGAAAGATCGAAGAATTGAATTAATTTATAAATAAGGTAAATAACATTTTAGAACATTAAAAAAAAATTAATATACTAAAGGGCATATATTGCAGGTTTTGGTTAGTGTTTGTTATAACGTAAGGTTCGACCTTCTTACTTCAGTATTGTTTTGCAGGAGAAATGGTTCGACTTCTTCATCACACCTTATCTACATAGGTTTTCCTTTCTGTGCTGCTGAGTGTAGTCTATTTACAGCCGTAAATGTCTTGTTTCAATCTCAGAGATGTTGACTTCTGCCACAACAGTTTTGGGGGGCTTTTTACAATATTGAATTTTCGCTGTCTTTCATTGTGTGTATTCATGTATATGCGTGTATTTTCAATGTGTGTGCGTGAGACGTAGACTTTTAATATACGGAGTTCAGTAAGTCTCAGACTGTTGTCTGCTTGAGTATCAATAATTTTCCCGAGAAAGCATGAGAAAGCACCTGACTTCTCTTTGAGAGCGTAACGATCTAAAGCCATGGCCATATAATGTAACTAAATGTGTTCTCTTAATTAAATAATTTCAAATTGATTCAGCTCGACCAATAGGTATAGGGGCTAATGCAGAATCCTTGCAAAACAAATTTTTGTAAAAATTTTTTTTCGGATTCCTACCTTTAACAGAGATTCCGAATATACAAAAATATTAACAGAATCCAATTTCATCTTTATTACATTTCACTTATGATTTTTAGACTTTTTTAAGGGAGAGTGAGAATGGGAAAGTACTGATGTTTCGAAGAGATATAAAAATATAAAACAATACACTTATTTCAGGCTCATCTCTACAGAGCCATTTTTATTCCCTGCTTATTCTAAGTCATACAGGGATGATTGCATATTCAGAATCTCCCATATGTAAATCGTAGGAATATGAAAATTTATTTACTGAAAAATTGCCGGGGGGGGGGGGGCACATTGCCTCCATGAAGTCCAACATTTGAGAGGTGTTTTATACATGCCCCCAGCACAGGTGCCAGATATGTGTCACTGGCAACAGCTACAACTATGATTTTACTTGGCTTAACAAGTCTTCTCAAGCATGGTGCACTGCTAAAAGTCTTGGTCACTAGTCATTGTCTCCATGAGGCCCATCATTCAAAGATCATGCTTCACCACCTTGTCCTGTCTTCCTGGGTCTCCCTCTTCCACAGCTTGCTTCCACTGGTAAAGATCTGCACTTCTTCATACAGCTGTCCTCATCCGTACACATCACATGATCATACCAACAGAGTTGTCTCTTTTGCACACCATATCTTATGCCTCTTATGCTCAACTTTTCTCTCAAGGTGTTTACAATCTATCATGCATGCACGCTTACACTGCACATCCAATGAAGCATACTAGCTTCATTTCTTTCAAGCCTATGTATGTCCTTGGCAGGTATAGCCCACGTTTCACTGCTGCATAGCATAGCTGTTCGCACACAAGCATCATAGAATCTGCCTTTTACTCTGCAGGAGAGACCGTTTGTTACCGACAAAGGTAGGAGCCCTCTGAACTTTGCCCAACCTATTCTTATTCTAGCAGCTATGCTTGGAGCATCCACCCCTGTTACTGACTTGGTCACCTAGGTAACGGAAGCTATCAACTACATCTAGTTTTTCCTCCTGGCATTTGATAGAGTCTATTTTCTGTAGATTTTTAGTGCTTATTGTACCTGTGCACCTTTGACACACAAAACCTATTTTCCCTGTTAACCTTCTTCTGATATTGCTGCACCTCTTATGTGTCCATGGCTTACACCAAGTACATCATCATCATCATCATTGTTTAACGTCTGCTTTCTATGCTGGCATGAGTTGGACGGTTTAACTCAGGGGTGGCAAGCCAGAAGGCTGCACCAGGCTCCAATCTGACCTGGCAAAGTTTCTACAGCTGGATGCCCTTCCTAATGCCAACCACTCCAAGAGTGTAGTGGGTGCTTTTTACGTTCCACTAGTGCAAGGGCCAGTCAAGTGGTACTGGCATCAACAAAACTTGAATGTTGCTTTTTACATGCCACCGGCACAGGACCAGTCAGGCAGCACTGGCATCAACCGCACATGAATGGTGCTTTTTATATGCCTCCGGCACACGTACTAATCAGGCAGTACGGTCATCGGCCACAACAATGACTTCATTTGGCTCAACAAGTCTTCGGAAGTGCAGTTTATTGCCCAATGATTAAAGGTAATAAACTGCGCTTGCGAAGATCTGTTGAGCCAAGTGAAGTCATTGTTGTGGCCGATGACAGTAATCTTATGGAATTTCTACCTACACCTTTTCTACAGATCAAGTAAAGCCATCTACCTGAGGGTATTTGTATATATATCAGGTCATTAAGAATGAAATGTCTGATTTTCTTATGCACCAAGTTTGACAGTTGTTAACTCTAATGTTTTATCCTGACAATTCTTTGTTTCACAACATTGAAGAGTTACATCATTACTTTTTGAACTGCAATCCATGGTGTGTGATTATATTGAGTTTTGTCTTGTAAATCAATTCTTGTGAACCCATGGATAGGTAAAAAATTCATGTTGTTTATGAATATGAGTTCTGTTGGGGAACCAATGCAGCTCAGACAGTTGAAATATCAATGAGGTATTTAATGAAGGCATGGCAAATGAGTGCACTCTCTGTTGATGGTTTGAGAAGTTCCCGTCTGGTGACTTTACTCTTGATAATCAGTCCCATGGTATAGCTGAGACCAAGGTGGATAATGATGAGCTGGAAACTATAATGGAAGCAGATACATCTCAAACATTAGATAGCAGCAAGGTTTGATGTTTTGATTCCAGCTGTATTGGACCATCTGAAACAAATCGGCAAGGTAAAGAAGCTAGACAAGTGAATACCACACAAACTGAACAAGCATCAAATGATATGTTGTCTTGAAACTTGCTGTTCTTTGCTGTCAGGACATAAAAGCAAACCATGTTTGCATTGTATTGTTATGTTTGATGAAAAATGAATTCTTTTCAACAATAGCAAGCATTCTGCATCGTAGTTGGATAGAGACGAAGTGCCAAAACACAAACTAAAAAAGAATATTCACCAAAACAGCTAATGGTCCCATTTTGGTGTCATCTATTACAACTTCATGAGACCTAGTAAGTCAATTACAACGGATGTATACATCAACCAATTGAATGAAATGATGAGTGGACTTACAATTAAACAACCGAGATTGGCCAATAGACAATGCTCAACCACATGTTGCACAAAGAATGCTACTCAAATTACAGGAACTGAACTTGGAAGTACTCCGTCAACCATAATATTCACCAGACCTTGCACCTACTAACTATCATGTTTTCCAGGCATTAGACAACTTTTTGCAAGGAAAAAACTTCAAATTTGAAGAAGATGCAAAAATAGCCTTTTGTGATTCCATCACCTCTTACTCTCCAGAATTCTTTGCTGCCAGCATAAATAAGCTATCGATAAAATAGCAAAATTGTGTTGATAATTAAGGTACATACTTTGATTAACTGCATTGCTTTTTGTTGAGATAAAATGAAATAAACTTTCAGTTCAAAATCGGACATTTCATTCTTAATGACCTGATACATACACACACACAGGTCACTCTCTATATACTTTTATTTGTTTCAATCATTTGACTGTGGCCATGCTAGAATACCGCCTTTAGTCAAGCAAATTGACCCCAGGACTTATTCTTTGTAAGCCTAGTACTTATTCCATCGGTCTTGTTTGCCGAACTGCTAGATTATAAGAACGTAAACACACTAGCATCGGTTGTCAAGCGATGTTGGGGCGACAAACACAGACACACAAACACACATACATACATATATATATATATATATATATATATATATATATATATATATATATGTATGTACATATGTAGATACAACGGGCTTCTTTCAGTTTCTGCCTACCAAATCCACTCACAAGGCTTTGGTCAGCCTGAAGCTATAGTAGAAGACACTTGCTCAAGGTGCCACGCAGTGTGACTGAACCAGGAACCATGTGGTTGGTAAGCAAGCTACTTACTGCACAGCCACTCTTGCTTATGTCAAGCTATATGTATATGTGTGAGTGTATGTATGTGTAGATGTTGGTGTTTGTATATGTGTATGCTTGTAATCAAACACTCCCTATGTAAGCAAGAAATAAGCTCTAAGTTATTAGTTTTGAAAACTGCTTTCAAGCAAAAAACACAATCAGAGTCACTTTTTAGTAAACATCTAGTTATTAAAGTGAAAAATTATCAGAAAAGCCTTTTCTGTTAATTTTTTCAAATACACATACATATACATAAATTTCAGGTAATACTCTATCTGATGATATAAGATAATGGCCACATAGGATTAATCTCAGGTCGACTTCCTGCCTAAACTCCAACTTGATTTGCAACTAAAAATGCAAGGATATTATAAATGGTCAAAAGAGGATTGACCATAGACAGTGTTTCAATCGAGCTAATACAGGTTTAATATTGGGTTGTCCAGAAAGTTTGTGCCGATTTATAGTAGCTTACCTTTCGACTTATTTCCCATTAAACCACCTTAATTCTGGGAAGTTAAAGGAAAGATGGAGACACATTGTGCAACAAAATGGTTCATATTTGGATGATTAAAAATGTAATGGCAAGTATTTATTGACCTTTTTCTTTCCTTTAAAAATTGGCACGAACTTTCCGGACAACCCAATAGAATAATGATACAGGCAGGCAAACAACTAACATCAGGCTGGATTATGACATATATATATATTCATACTTTTTGAGGGTAGAACTGAGTGTTTACGGGAGTTTAAGTCACAAGAGATCAATAAAAGATTGGTTGAGGAATGTTCATAATTGCTGTGATATATGCTGGAATTCTCCTGGTAAACCCATATTATTGTCATTAGATTGTAGGCTAAAGCAGGTTATCATAGGTAGAATCCAAAGCTGGGTAACAAGAAGGAAGTAGATATGCAGTCATTTCCTTAACAGCTGTTTCCAAGAATAGAAGCAAGGTTGGTACAATTCCCTGCAAGTGGTTCACTGCCAGCATTTTAGTGGCAATTCATTCCATTTTCAGAGGAAAAGTAAATTAGGACTTTGGTGGAAATAAAGACGCATTAGTAGTGGGAGATATAACAGAAGTCAACCTAAAATGAAGAAAGGCAAAATATTTAAGGTCTTAATATGAGTAAGATAGATAACATTGAGGATGAGAGGCAGATCTATAAAGGTCTTGATTAGAGGAAGATATGGAGAAAGACATGGAGAAAGATATGGAAGATATGGAGAAAGACATGGAGAAAGATATGGAAAGAGATGGAGAAAAATATGGAAGGAAGATACAAAGTGGCAACATGTGATGGAAACAAAGTGCAGAATTGCAGCAGTGAAGGTGTGAGTAAACTAAATTATCAGTTAGCTAGACTAGTAAGAGATAGGTAGTGTGTATTTGAAAGACAATGTTTCAGAACTGTTCCAGGAGAACACTAGCATATATCATAACTACTATGAAGATTCCTCAACCAATTTTTTTTATTGATCTTGTGATTATAACCCCTGTATCATTCAACTCTACCCTCAAGTTGTATCAACATATAAATATATAAATGTGATACAAATAAGATGATATTTTTTCCAACAGTAATTCTGTGTTTGAAAAAATATCACCTTATTTGTATTGTACGATGCACATTTCAATGCTTATAAAAAAAACAGATGTTAGTCATTTTATTCTATTTTTACAAATATTTAAAATTTTATTTTCATTCGCACAAATGTTTTACTTCACAACATTTTCCACTTCACAAAACCTTTCTATAACCTTTTGAACTTTTTAAAAAATACTATAACATTAAAAAAAAAATATAACATTACTCGATATGACTTCAAGTTCTGTAAGTAGGAGATATTTTAAATTTCTCAATTTTCAAACTATTTTAATTGATTTATTTGTACCTCTGATGAGAGAAATGCGACTATTTGTATTGGTTGGAAAACTTGCCCAATACAAACGCTTTCTTCAAAACAATTGTAAGGTTTTGTAATACTGCTTTTCTTAGGATTGTAATATTGGAGCATTTGAAACCTAAGATTTCGATGAATGTTTTATGCATTTTGTATTCCCACGAAAAAGGAACTGGACCTATGAAAATATGTTATATGCTCATACTGAGCACTAATTAGGTCTGCTGCAACAAAGGTTTCCCCCTCCTCCTTCTTCATATATATATGGATCTTCTTATACAGATAAATCGTTGCATAATTTAATTCAAACTTAACTTTAAATTCTGTATATACAAAGATCTGCATGTATCGAAACATTTGTAGTGATTAAAAAGCTACCTAACCTTACTTACTCTTCCTTTCGACTCTTTTACTTTATATATATATATATAATATTATATATATATATATTATATTATATTATTATAAGATTGTAAATAAAACATGAAAATCGAAGTTGAAATTTCTTTGAGTAATATATTCTTCTATACACAATCATACATACCCAAGTATATATATATATATATATATATATATATATATATATATATATATATATATATATATATATATATATATATAAATATATATATATATATATACTTGGGTATGTATGATTGTGTATAGAAGAATATATTACTCAAAGAAATTCCAACTTCGATTTTCACGTTTTATTTACAATCCTATAATAATATAATATAATATAATGAAATGATAGAATATTTAATGTCCATTCTGATTGAACTAGAACTTTCATGCATTAAACTATGCAATTTTCAGGTTTATGTAGTAGAAGTGACAGTTATGTTTTACAATTTAAAATTGTAGTGAGATAGCTAAACTGTGTGCCTTAAATACATTTGTATAGGCTCCAGAATGTTAATTTTTGTAAACTCTATTCTGACTAATCAGTGTGTAGTTTTACTAAATTACTTAAGTTGATTGGTGTTTGGTTTAGGAGTCACAATTTGTTGAACATGTCAAGAGACCTGATTTTGACCCTGGTCAAAGTAGCAATTGCTGGGCTATTTTTAGAAATGTTGTAAACATTTTTACATATCAATTATCATCTCCTTTATTATTGTTGTTATTGTTGGTGGTGGTGGTGGTAGAAGTAGCTGTGGTAATAGAACTTTAAACCCCAAAAATAAGATTATCTTTATTGACCTTTCTCTTGACTTAGCTAGTATTTTCCTTAAGTATTGTTGTTGTTGTTGTTAGTGGTCATAGCAGTAGAAATAGTACCTCTAAGTATTAGTATTATTGTTTATTGAGCTTGGGTTGGAATTTATTAATAAAGTTCTTTTCTCTGATTTTTCTCTCATATCTCAATTTCTCTGATTTTTCTCTCAAGAGAAAGGTCAGTAAAAATAATCTTATTTTTGGGGTTTTATTACTCAGCTACTCCTGCCACCACCTACAACAACGACAACAATAATAAAGGAGATGATAATGGTGATGATGATAATTGATATGTAAAAATTCCTGGGAAATGTTGTTTACAACATTTCTAAAAATAGCCCAACTGCTTTGGCCAAGGTCAAAATAGCCCAACTGCTTTGGCCAAGGTCAAAATATAGGTTTCTTGACATGTTCAACAAACCATGACACCTAAACCAAGCAACTTAAGTAATTTAGAAAAAAAACCACACACTGATTGGTCAGAATGTAGTTTGCAAAATTTAACATTCTGAAGCCTATTTAAATGTATTTAAGGCACACAGTTTAGCCATCTCACTACAGTTGTAAATTGTAAAACATAACTGTCATTTCTACTACATAAACCTGAAGATCATATAGTTTAATGCATGAAAGTACTAGTTCAATCAGAATGGAATTTAATATTCTATCATTCCATTATATTATATTATCTTATAGAGTATATTTTTATAAGATTGTAAATAAAACATGAAAATCAAAGTTGGAATCTCTTTGAGATAATGTTTGACTCCTTGTAACCATTGTGTAATCTTACTATTGGATCGGTACCACATTATAAATGCAAGAATATTGTATAGATCCCTACGCCATTTTAAGAAAACCTTCGACTGTTATATGCATAGTTTTTCTTTTTCTTGTTTTACTTTATTCTATTCTATTTGTATTTATTTTAAAACGCTTTGTAAACAGATTTAACCGTTTTTATGGATGGTTCGATATATGGAATTCTATTATGCATGTATTTTTACCTAATTTTAACTGTTATACACCCAGCAATTTCTTAAAAAGTTGTCTACAAATATATGCTGAGACCTAAAAGTTTTTTTATATGGACGTCTGTATTGTAACAATACTTACGTATTCGTATGTGTGCGTCTATGCTTACATATAGAGCCTAGGTTTACACTTGTGCACATACAGTTATGATTTTGTGTGTGTGCATTTTTGTGTATGCATGGGTAAGAGTGTATGCTTATATTTATTTACACATACATGCTTTTATTCGCGTGTGTGCATCTGTTATATATGGGATTGTGCGCTCAGGTTTACGCTCACACATACTTGAATGTGTGCATACGCATGTATACGGTTATGTTTGTGAGTATTTGCGTATATATCCCCATATATATCTGTATACATGATGCTAATGTACATTTTCGTATACACATATATACGCAATCCAATTTTGTGTACGTTCGTTATATACGCTACACTCACTTCTTGCTTGCTTTCCTCCTTTCTCTCTTTCTTTCTCTATTTCTTTCTTCCCTTCTTCCTTTCTGTCTTTCTTTCTTTCTTCCTTTCCTTCCTCACGATAGCCACACTTTTTCTCTTTCTATATTAGTAACGTCCTTATCGATATGTTACCCTCCCCTCTACTTCATAGGTTAAGATACAATTTTTGTTACCAACGTATATTTTTCGTGCAAATATATACCTATATACGTAGATTGTCTGTATGTATGCATCTGTGTATTTTGATGTATATATATATGTTGTAGATAGTCTAGTATGTGTTTATACTGTTGTAATTTTATTTATAATGCAGCGCATATTTTATTTTATTTTATTTTAATGTAAATTCGAATATAATTAATTATTTACAATATGTATTTTGAGCCCATTTTTCTATTTATGGTTTTCTTTGATTTTTTTAAAAATAGGATGAATCTATATTAAATTCATTTGTTTTGTTCATTGTGCACCCATGACCGTCATTTGAAACGACCAATCAAACAGATCTATGTGTTTCAAATTTTATATTACTTTTGATTGCATTGTCATTCCTTTTCCATTTCTAACAAAACTGTCCGATGAACGGGGACGTGAATCTTAGAGTAACAGTCTTTTGTTATATTTCTGCTGCTTTTAAATAAAGAAATTACTCTACCTCTGGTATTTGAGTACTCTTTTTTCCACCTTGTTGCACATTTATGTGCTTACTCCGGTATATATATATATATATATATATATATATAACGTGAGAGAGTTAGGGGTTGGGGGTACAACCCACTAAGGGATAGTATCTATCCAGTATACTGCTGGGAGGGTACCCAATTATTGCTACGCTAGTGCTATACTAGGTGCAATCAATGGGAGCGGGTAAAAGTGGAGGTTTTACCCAAAATTTGTGTAACAATTAGAAAATGGAGGATAATATGCTGAACCCAACTACTTGCAGACGGTGTATCCCGTTGAATTCATTAGTTTAATTCATAGCAAAAGTGACAAAAAAAAGGAAGAAAAGAAAAAGAAAGAAAGAACCAAAGCACAGGTGTCCATGGCAGACTATGTTATTTTGCCAACATGGTTTACATATAGAAGTACAAAGTACATAAGGAATTAGAGGATGAACAGAAGTTTAATCTTACAGCTGTTACGGCCTAGTTTTGGCAGACCCCATTCTATCCGAATATTCCTTTCCGGAGTGATTATCGGATGACATTTTGAAATGGGGTTACATGCCCGAACATACATACATACAGACAGACAGACACACATATACACATACATATATACACAAGGTGATCAAGTTAAATTTGACAGTTTGCAAAAAAGGAAAAGAAAACAATATTCCATCCGAAAATATAAATATATTAAAAAATCAAAATGTATCAATTAGATTATAGCTGGGAGATAAGAGTTTACTTAAGTAGCGACCCTCAAGAGAACTCCAGAACCTGGCACATGCATTCCTCATTGTGTCCCTGGGAAGATCTTTGAATACCTTCTTCATCTTGGCCACTATCTCAGCCTTCATGCTGCAGGCAGAATCGTTGGTACCTTTCTCAACCATGTCCCCCGCACAGTAATCTATAAGATTACAATTGGAGGAATTAGGAGACCAGTAGTTGGGGCTAGTGGAATTGTAGAAATTCTCCAACAACCACCTCTGGCTCTCTCTGGAGGTATGGTAAGGAGTTGAATCCTGCTGCAACAACTGTCTCCAGCCAGGGTTTGACCACAGTCTTCAGCACCTTCACACACTGTCTGCATTGAGCCTAACGCTTCATAGCACAGATGTGGTACAGCATGACATCATCTTCACTGAAGACACACCCAAAGACCACCACAGATTAGGGGGAACATAGTTTTCATGATAGGTGGGATATGGATTGTAGGTAAACTACTTGACGTTCCAGATATTATGCAACTAGTCCTAGTAGAATTTCTTTTCATCTGAGAAGTATCAGGTCATCTCCAGCTCAACAGCATGCCTCAGCTTGTTTAGGAGCTTCTTTGTCTTCATCAAGTATTTCTTCTTGACCTTGGCTGTCAGAATTTGTCCCTTGAACCTCTTGTACAAGTGGTTCTCATTCAGAACCAGCTTCATAGTGATGACACCAACATCCATCTCTCTTGCCAAAGCTTAAAAGATTTTCTTGATTGGATCTTCTATCATCTTGTCCTGCAGTTGGATGAATTCCAGTGTGCAGATATAGTCAGAATGCTTGCAGTGTCTCTTCCTGCTGGTCAAGGCTTTGTAGTCTCCACTGCAACTATCCATGCCATGTTACAGCCTTTGTAGTATTCCCAGAGCACAGAGCATCAATCATGATGTTGTCTTTTTGATACCTAGTGTGAATCATCATGATACAGATAACTCTTTTCCAGCACTCAGATGACTTCCAGTCTGTCATGTCAGCTAACTTTTTCTCAACTACAACTTTAATCTTTATGCTCTCCAGTGCTATTGTTTACCAATACATCAAGCTGTTCCTGAAAAAAAAAGGAAACATAAACATCGTCAATTTAGCCCAAATGGCCTATATACAGCAACAACAGTTAAAGTGAGGAAAAGAGAAATTCAAATTGATGTTACGAATGTTTCAGTAAACAAACATTTTATATTCTGTACCACATATATTAATATGTGATAAATAAATATATCTAACATGCCATAAAATAAAATAAAATTATAATTATCATTTACCTTGTCAGACATCATTATTTGACACAAGCAACTTAAAAGATAAATATGCAATGGAATATAGATTTGTAATACCTCATAAACATGTTAACTTCATTCAAACAGATGAGATATAGATGAGTGAATTCCTAAGCATTTGAAATGTCAAAAGGATATATGTTAACTGACCAATTGAAAATAAAAAAAATAAAATTCATATGGATCTTTTTAAAAATCAAAACATATACAAAGTCTTTCTTATGACACATCAAATTAACCTCTCTAAACAGGAAATAGTAAAATGTCCTTTAGTTTCCACTATATACATCTATATATAAATAGACACACTTATGTTATCATGTATATGCACACAAATAGTTTCTCACATTCTTTACAAACATTTACCTTTGATATCATAGGTACAATAGTGTATAAATATATATAAATATGTAGACAAACACAAACTAAAATATACATGTGTGAATATATGTAAAATCATATAAAAGCATACAGTTACCGCAAATATCTATATTTAAGCATATCATCATCATCGTTTAACGTTCGCCTTCCATGCTAGCATGGGTTGGACGATTTGACTGAGGACTGGTGAAACCGGATGGCAACACCAGGCTCCAATCTAATTTGGCAGAGTTTCTACAGCTGGATGCCCTTCCTAACGCCAACCACTCAGAGAGTGTAGTGGGTGCTTTTACGTGTCACCCGCACGAAAACGGCCACGCTCGAAATGGTGTCTTTTATGTGCCACCCGCACAAGAGCCAGTCCAGGGGCACCGGCAACGATCTCGCTCGAAAAACCTCATGTGTCACTCGCACAAGAGCCAGTCCATGGGCACTGGCAAGGATCTCGCACGAAAGATATCATGTGTCGCCCGCACATGAGCCAGTCCAGGGGCACTGGCAACGATCCCGCTCGAAAGATTTCATGTGTCGCCCGCACATGAGCCAGTCCGGGGGCACACACACACACACACATACACACACACACACACTCAGTTACTCACTCATGAAGAGTTTCCCTTTATAATCAATCTATTGGAGTTTAATTGATGTTTATTCAGTTAACTGAATACTATGTTAACCAGTTTCTAACAGGGATTATAATTATCTCCTCAAATTTTATATTCATATATATATATATTATGTAGTGTGGAGGCGCAATGGCCCAGTAGTTAGGGCAGCGGACTCATGGTCATAGGATTGCGGTTTCGATTCCTAGACCGGCATTGTGAGTGTTTATTGAGCGAAAACACCTAAAGCTCCACGAGGCTCCGACATGGGATGGTGGTGAACCCTGCTGTATTCTTTCTCCACAACTTTCTCTCACTCTTACTTTCTGTTTCTGTTGTGCCTGTAATTCAAAGGGTCAACCTTGTCATACTCTGTGTCACGCTGAATATCCCTGAGAACTACGTTAAGGGTACATGTGTCTGTGGAGTGCTCAACCACTGCACGTTAATTTCACAAGTAGGCTGTTCCGTTAATCGGATCAACTGGAATCCTTGACGTCGTAAGCGACGGAGTGCCAACAAAAAAAAAATATTATGTAGTCATTGGTTATGTCTGGCTAGAAAGTTACCATTGGTTTCACATCTATAGACAAATCATCAGACCTGCTGGCTGGAGGCACATAATCTTTACTAATGGTTGTAAGAATACAGTATTGGTTAGCAAAGTTGTGAAAAAGAAAAACCCCGAAATGAAATTCTTCAAAGCAAAAACTCCTTCTGGGTGAGATTCAAGTTTTATCTAAAAATGATCAGTTTATGTACAATTTCCATTCAATAGTTAGGAAATGGGTAAATCCATATCTCCAACAAGAATTTTCTTTCATGAGGGCACCAACTAAAAACTTCACTTTTGGAATTTAAGAGAACCTTCAGATCAAGGATTTTATTAAGATCTTTGCCCTGTTGAGGTATAATGGTCCAGGCTGTTCATAGAGCTTCCATTTAAACCTGCATGGCATTCCCTCTACTTTAAATGCTGTATATTTGGCCAATTATATATGGTATCTAAAAGAAGGGGAAATGCCATACACGATTAAATAGAAGCTCTTGGAACAGCTCGGACCATACTTCAATGGGAGAAGACAATACAAACTTTGCTTGGTCAAGAGGGTATGGATCCTAAAAAATTCGCCTGATCCAGGGACCGTCTTGAATTTGAAAAATGAAGTGTTTAGTTGATGCCCTCGTGTCCTCATGAGAGAAAATGTATATAAACTGCCCCTTTTCTGACAAAATTGGAACAGTTTTAAGGGAGATAACTCCATCTCACCCAGAAGGTATTTTTGCTTTGAAGAATTGACGGCAAAGTGGCCAAGTTCCTCTCGAACATTGGGCCTGATGGAGTCAAAGTGGTTGAGTTCTTTTTGAGTGTTGAGCCTCGTGGAGGTGAGGTGGCTGATTTCCTTTCGAGTGTTAGGCCTCATAGAGACAATGACCAAGACCTTTGGCATTATGTCATGCTTGAGAAGAAGATCCATCAAACCAAGCAAAATTGCAGTCCTAGCAGATACCAATGTCATGCAAATTAGCACCCATGTCGGTGGCACATAAACACACTCGGTGTCACACAAATGGCATCTGTGCCAGTGGCATATAAAAGCACCCATTACACTTTTGGAGTGGTTGGCATTAGGAAGGGCATCCAGCCATAGAAAACCATGACAAATCAGACTGGAGTCTGGTTCAGCCTTTCAGCGTGCCAGCCCTGGTCAAACCATCCAACCCATGCAAGCTTGGACAACAAACATTGAATGATGATGATGATGTATACATATGTATATGCATTCAATCACATCTGCATAAATACGTGTGTATGTGTGTGTGTGTGTGAGTGTGTGTGTGCGTGCATGCATGTATGAAAATGTGTATTCAATTATTTATTTAACACTTGTTTTCCTGTGCCAGCTTGGAGTAGATACAATGGTTTGGAGCAGGATTTTATAGACATTGTGTTGGATTGAGACTCTATCCATAAGATCCTGCTCCAAAGCATTTCTGTCATATATATATATATGAGTGTTTGTGTTTTGTGTGCATGTGTATATATCTTCTATCTTTTATTAGTTATTGTAGTGTGGCTATGGTGTGGCACCACCTTGAAAGCTTTATTCTTGTCAAATGAATCAATCCCAGTAATGGTTTTTTATAGCCTGGTATTCATTTTATCAGTCTCTTTTTGCCAAACGGCTGTCTTACAGGGATGCAAACAACTCAACACTGATTGCCAAGCAGTGATGGGGAACAAATACAAACACAAAATGCACACACATAAAAATATATACATGCAGTAATCCCTCGCCATATCACCATTCACCAATTGTGGTTCACTTATCGTGGTTTATTATTTAAGCATATGTTGATTCCTTTGTGGTGTTGTTTTGCATTTATAATAAAATAGATATATACAAATAATAAAAATAATGAAATATATATAGTACAATACTGTTTCTACTTTGTGGATTTTCACCTATCGTGGGGGTTTTGGAATGTAACGCTCGCAATAGTCAATGAATTACTGTATATATAACAGGCTTCTTTCAGTGTCTGTCTAACAAATCCACTTGCAAGGCTGTCGCTAGCCTGGGGCTAAAGTTGAAAATAATTGCCCAAGGTACCATGCAGTGGGACACAATCCAAAACCATGTAGTTGGGAAGCAAATTTCTCACCACACAGCTACAGTATTTAAGAGCACAGTTGATAATAACTTGTTAAGCTCCAGTATGTTATTATACAGAAGTTAATCCAGGTGGAGCCAACCAACAGGTATGTACATAATCAGGTAAAATGAACTTATCAAGCAATATATTTTGAATAAAAGTAGAAAAGAGTTAATTTCATACAGTTCAACTAAATTGTACTCAATAGCTGTTTCATTAGCATACATATGTGCTACAGATGTGAACATACACATAATTTGAAGGAATAATTGTAGATCCAAGCTTTCACCTTGTTAGCATTTCATGTAAGAAACTGGTTAACATAGTTTTCAGTTAACTGAATAAACATCAGTTAAACTCCAATAGATTATAAAGGGAAGCACTTTGCAAATCTGAAGTATAGTCAAACAGGCATAAGATATGCTTTGCAGAGTGTAATAATAATTAAGATGAGTACAATAATAATTAAGATGAGGAAAAGAGAAATTCAAATCAAAGTTACAATGTTTCTGTAAATAAGCATTATATATTCTGTACCACATATATTGATATGCCATAAAATAAAATAAAATAATAATTATTATTGTTCATTTACCTTGTCAGACATCATTATTTGACACAAGCAACTTAAAAGATAAATAATGCAATGGAATATAGATTTGTAATACCTCATAAACATGTTAACTACATTCAAACAAATGAGATATAGATAATCCTTCATGAGCGAATTCCTAAGCATTTGAAATGCCAAAGGGATATATGTTAACTGACCAATAGAAAATAAAAAACAAAATTCACTTGGGTGTTTTTAAAGATCAAAACATATACAAAGTCTTTCTTATGACACATCAAATTAATTTCCTTAAACATGAAAGAGTAAAATGTCATTTAATTTTGACTATATACGTCTATATATAAAAATAACACACTTATGTTATCATGTAATATACACACAAACACTTTCCCACTTTCTTTACAAACACTTATATATATTGCACTGTCTTCAATACTGTAGAGAGAATAGTGTATAAATAAATATATATAAATATACAAACACAAACTAAAAATATACATGTGTGAATATATACAAAACCATAGCAGACGACACTTGCCCAAGGTGCCACGCAGTGGGATTGAACCCGGAACCATGTGGTTTGTAAACAAGCTACTTACCAATCAGCCACTCCTGCGCCTATATATAAATTAAAATTCAGAAAATGGAGATGAAGTAGTAATATAATTTATTAACTGCAAAAATTCAACATGTTCTCTCACAGCTGTTGTGTTTTTGTCCAAAGAATTAAATTCTAGTAATTTATTTGCCTAATAAAAATGTTTTAATTACTGGAATTTAACTCTTTGGGCAAAAACGCAACAGCTCTAAGAGAACATGCTGAATTTTCGCAGTTAATAAATTATATTAATGCTACATCTCCATTTTCTGAATTTTAATTTGAATATTTATAAACCAAGATTTATACTTAAACCTATTATTTTAGGAATATTACTATTCACAAAAAAAAAAAAAAAAATAATAGACAATAAACCAGTGGTTCATTGGATATTTTTTACCCCTTAATGAAGCTATTTAAAATTCTATTTATATATATATATATATATAGAGAGAGAGAGAGAGGGAATGTCATACCGGCCATGACGAAGGGAAATAGCCCTGAAACTCGAGTCGCCTTTATATATTTATATTTATATATTTATATATTTGATCCTTTATATTGAACACTCAATATTTCATCTACATTCAATACTTTCTTTCATGGTGCCATCCATTTTTATTTTATTTTATTTTATATTATATATTGTATATTATATTATATATTGTATATTTCATATTCTATACCCCACATTGGTTCTGCAGGAATATAAATAAAACATAAAAAACAGACAGTGTTGGAACTCTTTTAAACTAAATAATATATTCCTCTATACACAATCATACAAAAAAACCCACCTTTTTTGTATTTATTCTTACTCGCATATATATATATATATATATATATATAGACATACACATATGTATATACATGAGTGTCTCTATATATATACACACACACATGCATCTACACTTACATACATAAACATATATATGCACTCATACATACACACACATTTATACACATAATACATATACAAATATAGCAATGAATTTCAATGTTCATCTTCGTACCTACAAGCATAGATAGATAGATAAATAAATGTGATTTTCATAGTTTATCCAGTAAATATAACTACATATATACACACAAATATATGTAAGTACTTGCATATAAAACATATATACTGATATATAAAAATATTCCTACCTACATCTACATGCATAACAAAAAAAAAAAACTAATAGATATGTACATACACATGTATACAAAAGGCAATATACTCTAAGGTATTCAAATTAAATGTAAATAAAAATATATACACTCAAAAAATATATACACACAAGGTAAAAATAATAGTACATAACTGCACACATGTATATATATGTTTCCATAAGTATTGAAACATACACATACTTATATGTACATATGAAATGTACATAGTCAAATACAGATAACACAACCAACATATGGATACAGATTAATTTCTCACACTAAATCAATAACTGGAAAAACTTGTCTACCTAATAATAGGTAAAATATAAAATACCAAATATAAAGTAAAACATAAAAAACACTAAAAAGGATAATAGAAAAATAAACTTAAAGAACCCAAATAAAATCAATCAAAACTAAATACGAAATACCACAATTAATCTGATAAATAATCCAATTGATCAATAGGTTTTATACAAGAATGCTCTATATAAGAAGCAAGCACCTAACTATGATCTCATCAAATTTGTTAATCAAGTTACCTTTGCAGCTCAAAATAGCTAGTGCCTCATTACTGCATATTGTGCAAAATCTGCCAACTCTAGTAAAAGGCATTGCATATTTTAGATCCGTAAATTTTACCACACTTCTTAATTCCAGCTCTGGAATTTTTTAGAAAATGCAAACATATGGAGAAATTTGTTTCGTCAAACTGCAAACTACCCTCTCTGGATTAAAGATGCTCTCACAGACTTTGGCCTCCTTCCTGTTGAACTATTCTGCACCTGCTATACTAACTATGAGGTTAATCGACAAAGGGCTTGCAACTCTTGGTTTTCCTTCCTTTATTTCTTTTACCACTTTATTTATTTAGTCTTTTCTTATTCTCCCTTTTCTCATTCCACCTTTTGCATTCACCTTCTGCTCGCCTTTTCTTGTGTTTTCTCATAGACCAGCATTCTTTCTTGGCTTTTAAAATAAGACCAGCCATATTGTGTATTCAAGCCTGAAGAATTGCTTTGAGACACAAGGCATGATATATAAATCTACTGAATTATTGTGTTTCCATAGCATAAAACTATTAGTAGCTAATGTTTAAATACTGTGAGATATTTATCTCTCAGTGGATGGAAAACTTCTTTTGTTGATCCTACTAATAAAAGAATAGTAAACTATATATATATATATATATATATATATACACACACACACACACATATGAAATGTATATGTGTGTGTACCCTTGTCTTGGCAGATTATGATAGGTGTTAATAAGCATTACCATCATACAAGTGGTGTTATTCATTTCCAATTTTCTGTAGTAACATTTGTGACCACAGGGGAAATATCTTACTTAGAAAAGGTGAAAGTTGGTAATAGGAAGGGTATCTAGCTGTAGAAAATCTGTTTCAAGAAATTCCACCTGCCTCAAGCAACCACGGAAAATGGACATTAAATTATGATGATGATAATGCTGATGTGCATGTGTGTGCATCTTTGTGTTTATCTCCCATACTACTTGACAACTATTGTTGGCTTGTTTACTTAATCATTTGATAAAAAAGACCAATGAAATAAGTACAAAACTTAAAAAATAAATGAGTGAGGTATTTATTAAATTACTTCACATAAGTTGTCCCAAAAAGGTAAGTTAGCATACTTTTACTTATACCCTTCTGCCTCAATTCACTAATCATTAGCCCATATTGGGAGATAGTCATCTCCAAGGATATGGTGCACTCTTTCTCACTATACATAGGAATAATAGTAAATATAACTAAAATAAAAGATGTGAAACAACTTAAAACTTTAAGATAACTATTGCATTTATTATAGTGGTAGTAGTAAATGGTAACTGCATAGTGTATTTTTCTCCAAATAAGAGAAAAATACTTAATCACTTAGCCATATTAAAAAAATATTTAAGTGAACTTACCACTTTTCCTGGACGAGCCCATGTGTAAACAAAACCTTCCTGACATGCAGTAACAATGCATTCTTCTCTAAAAACTAAAGCTGTTAGCCGTTCATGTGCTATTTTTTTAAATATAAGAGGTTCCAACATAGGAATTTCATCTAAGCGTGGACAAGCTGGAGTTCCAAGTAATTTTAAAGACTCATCAATAGGCCGAACACTGGTTTTCAATATGCTTACTTTTTCACTGCTTCTGCCAGCTAAACTTAAATTTCTTTTGTGTTCCTTTTTTTCATGATCCTTATCTTTTCTATCTCCAAGAGACAGTGTGGCAAATTTAGCAGTGATATTCACAGATGCATTTGGCAGAGAATTTCCATCAACAATTGGTACCTGTGTGTTCAAGGAATTAGATTTTTGAGAATTTGGTAGACTATTACAACGGGACATATAATTAAATGCATTTGGTCCAATAATGGTACTTGTCCTTGTACGACCTACAGGTTGCTTAAGAACATCCTCTGTCAAGTCCCATAAGCATAAAAATGTATCCTGGCCAACAGAACCAAAACGATATGACGTAAAATTTGTTGTCCGAGTGTCAGAAAAACTTTTATTTGATCCAGTCCTTGATCGATTTAATACACTAGTTTCATGAACAGAGTTTTCACTTTTCCCTTCATGGTTATGTAATGTCCCATAATGAAATTCTTCATCACTACCACTAAAATCACAGCCTTCTGTATCAGAAAAATTTGATGTGTAAGGATCAAAGGCTACTACATTAACCCATGACCGATGTCCTTCTCCTCTACAAATTACTTTTTTTTCATGAAATGACCAGACAGTAACTAAATCATCCTCTCCACCAGTAACAAGATATTTGCCATCAGGAGACCAACATACACAAAGAAGTCCACCAAAATAGCTTTTCATAGATCCAACTAAGTCCATGGAATCATAGTTGAATACCCTAAGATAACCATCCTGTCCAACAACAGCTAAGAATCGAGAGCAAGGAGAAAATGCAAACTCATTGATAGCACCTTGTCCAACAAGCCAACGATATAGTGGATTCCGAGTACTTTTGGTCTTACATGTGTATATTGAATATCCATCTCCCTGTTTGAAAGGCTGATAGTGAGGAGGTGCTCCACAACATGGGAGCTCTTCATTGTATACATATATTTGTCCACTTGCATGTGAAACTAGAAACTGGTTTCGAGATCCTGGAATCCATTTAATACAAGTAACTTTGCTTTTATCTATTAATCTCTGAAATAAATAAAGAGAAACAACATTACAATAAGGTAAATTAAGATAAAAATACTTCAAAGTTTAATAAAACAAAATGAAAATAATATTTAGCATTCTGTATACATTACTCTAAGTGGATATACTGTAGAAAGCTACAAAACTGTAGCACTCATCTTGAGACAGCTTCTCATATAGATGTATAAGTAGTAGATGAAAAACATCCAGAAGTTGTGAATTTACTAAATCTGGATTTATATGTCTGTGCACATCATCAATAGCAAGCATCTACTATCAACTACATGCATAGAAAAATTTAACCTCTACTGTTGCAAATAACTAGTGGGCTGGGTAAAAATGGAATTTGTTGGTATCGCTGCTTGGAACAGTATAATTCTACAATAATAACTGTGACCACTGCTATTTCTAGCATGCTAATTTGTTATTAGCAATGGAAGCAGTATTGGTTCAGAATAGCATTCTGTATATCTTACTTAACATGGATATGATTTACAAAGCCAAGCATGCAGTTATTAGTGGATACTTGCCACTGATGATGTATAAAAACACAGAAATTTGGATTTAGCAATTCCATCACTGATACAGAACACTTCTCACCTACTACTGATACACTTCTGTGCACTTTAGCACAATACTTCAATGTAAGAATCTTTCTTATGAAGAATACTGCAGCTTTGTGGCTTTCCACAGTATATCCATATTAAGTAGGATTTACAGAATGCTATTCTGAACCAATACTACTTCAGTTGCTAATAACAAAAATGTAATTTATTGGAAAAAAATAAGCAAATTATATAATAAACCTTTAAGAAAATATGTAGAGTAATTTTCTTTTTTCTTTATCCCTTTATTAATATAAGAAGAAATATTTTAACTAAGGGATAGCAAAAGTTTCTTTATATGGAATATAAATAGATTTTTACTAAAATGTACTGCTTGTATGTAAATAATGAATTATTTTGAAAATAAAAAAAACTTGTTACATAAATAGGGAAAAGTAAGTTGCAAATTTGAAATTTAATAGGTAAATAAAACAGACTATTCATTTACTGTTGTAAACTTGAAAGTATTTATTTCATTTATTGTCACTTTCAGGTAGGTTAAAACAAAATGACAAGTATGTTAGTGCAAAGACTAACGTAATATAATGGAACATGGAAATGGGTATAAAGTGAATTTGAAGAGAAGACCTTAAAATAAGCACATTCTCTCTATTCAGTGCCATGTCATAACTAATGAATATGATGAATGGATATTGTAAAATTTACAGGTAACATAAACAAAATAACATAATACTAGCCACTTAATATTTCCACATTTGATTCCCAATTCTAATAATTTTTATATTTCATGTCTAATTTCTTTGTATAACAGTGCTCACTTGCTCAGTAAATATTGCTTTCATTATTTTATCATAGCCATAATCTCTCTTTTTAAAAAAAATCAATCTGTTATATATATTTATCATTAATAATTGGTAGAACTTACATAGGTGTGTGTTATGTCTCAATACTACACAGTGGTTGTGTGAGTTGCGAATCCTCGTCGCCACTGTTATATCGCAATACTACACAGTGGCTGTGTGAGCATCTCATCCTCGTCGCCACTGTTATGTCTCAAGCTACTGCTATCTGGCACCTTCAGATGATCTCTAGTCAACCGCTACACAACTGCTATTCAACACTCTACCAAGGCCAGACTACCTCTATTTATATGTCTTAGGAGATCCTACTTCTTCGCCTGGGGGCGAGGACACAACAGTATGCTGGCCACACAGGATTTGTGAAGTTATTTTTGAGGTCAGCATATATACAAAATCACATAGATCTGAAAGAGTACCACTTTCAAGGCAAGGGTCATTGGGTAGTTTGATTCTGAATTCACCTAGGCTTTGTTCAACAGAAATATTACCATTTCTTACATCAAGAAGGTAATTAGCAAACGCTCTTTCATCAGAATGACCTTCTGTAAAGAGTCTTAGATCAATTGTCAACTCCACTACTTCCACATGATCGCAAAGAAAAGATCTCTTTAGTGTTGCATCAACAATTTGTGATCTGACACATTGTTTTGAAGTAGAATATTCTTCTCTCGAGATACCCTAACCAGTTGGTCATATGTAGCAGAAATAGAATCATGTCCACATCTCCGTGCATATTCAGACATCTGTTTCAGTCGCTTTGCCCTGGTTTCATCTGATTCAGTTGCCCGTCTTTCTCTCTCAGTTGCATATTATATATAAATGAAAGCTCATTAAAAACTATCTTGTTTAGCATGCTAGAAATAGCAGTGATCACAGAGTTATTATTGTAAGGCTTATAGCATTCCAAGTAGCCATACCAATAAAATTACTTCTTTGTTTAAAAAAAAATTATACTGGTATATTAAAGAATTTTCATTGTATCAAAAATATTCATTTAACAAACTCTGAAAACTGATAATATTCTTGAAACTGTGCCTCGTATCAAAGTTATACAACTATTTTGTGTAAATATGAAATGAAAAAATCATCATCATCATTGTTTAACGTCCGCTTTCCATGCTAGCATGGGTTGGACGATTTGACTGAGGACTGGTGAAACCGGATGGCAACACCAGCCTCCAATCTGATTTGGCAGAGTTTCTACAGCTGGATGCCCTTCCTAATGCCAACCACTCAGTGAGTGTAGTGGGTGCTTTTACGTGTCATCCGCACGAAGGCCAGTCAGGTGGTACTGGTAACGGCCACGCTCAAATGGTGTATTTTATGTGCCACCTGTACAAGAGCCAGTCCAGGGGCAATGGCAACGATCTCGCTCGAGAGTCCTATGAAGGCCAGTCAGGCGGTACTGGCAACGGCCACGCTCAAAATGGTGTATTTTATGTGCCACCCGCACAAGAGCCAGTCCAGGGGCACTGGCAACGATCTCGCTCGAAAATTCTTACACATGTCACGGGCACAAGTGCTAGAAAGGCGACGCTGGGTACAGGTGCTATCCCGATTTTGCTATTCGCTTGCCCCAATAAGTCTTCGCAAGCTGAATTTCGTGTCCAATGAAGGAGACGACGTTGGCACGGTTGCCAGTTGTCGAATTTAGTTCGATTTCACTTGCCTCAACAAGTCTTCGCAAGTGGAGTTTAGTGTCCAATGTAGGAAAGGTACTCATGAGTGGGCTGGCTACACCCCTGGCAGAAGCCTTGGATTTAGGTCTCACTTGGCTTGCCGGGTCTTCTCACGCACAGCACATTTCCAAAGGTCTCGGTCAGAAGTCATCACCTGGGTGAGGCCCAATGTTCGAAGGTCTTGCTTCACCACCTCAGCCCAGGTCTTCCTGGGCCTACCTCTTCCACAGGTTCCCTCAACTGTTACGGTGTGGCACTTTTTCATGCAGCTATCCTCGTCCATTCTCACCACATGTCCATACCAGCGCAATCGCCTCTCTTGCACACACCACAACTGATGCTTCTTATGTTCAGCTTTTCTCTCAAGATACACTCTGTCAGGTATGCACACTAACATTACACATCCAGCGGAGCATACTGGCTTCATTCCTTGCGAGCTTACGCATCTCCTCAGCAGTCACAGCCCATGTTTCACTGCCATGTAGCATGGCTGTTCGTACACATGCGTCATACAGTCTGCCTTTTACTCTGAGTGAGAGTCCCTTTGTCGCCAGCAGAGGTAAGAGCTCTCTGAACTTTGCCCAGGCTATTCTTATTCTAGCAGCTATACTTTCAGCGCACCCACCCCTACTACTAACTTGGTCACCCAGATAGCGGAAGCTATCAACTACCTCTAGTTTTTCTCCCTGGAATGAGACACAAGTTGTTTCCTGTTTGTTTACAGTGTTTATTGCACCTGAACATCTGCCACATACAAAAACTAACTTCCTAGTTAACCTGCCTTTGATATTGCTATATATATATACTGGTATATTAATGAATTTTCATTTTATTAAAAATATTTATTTAACAAACTCCGGAAACTGATAATATTCTTGAAATTGTGCCTCATATCAAAGTTATATAGCTATTTTGTGTAATAGCATGCATTTATTCAACACAAAATCACTTAAAAATTATGCTGATATATTAAAAAAATTTTAATTTTATCGAAAAATATTCATTTAACAAACTCTGGAAACTGATAACATTCTTGAAATTGTGTCTCATATCAAAGTTATATAGCCATTATTAAATCATCGTTAATGAAAATAGAGGTGAACGAGAATAAGAAACTGTTACGAATACAAATGTAAAATGTTGCCTGCAACGAATTAATGTTTATTATTAAACATTAAAATCTACTCCACAGTGAATGCAATGAATATTTAAATTTGCGAGAATTTGCAGTTTAAAATAATTCAATAAACTTCAGAAATCAAAATTATAAGAAATTTTTTAGAACATGAATTTATAAAAATATTTCCAGATGGTCAAGCTTTTAATATTGCTTTCTTTTAGTACTTTTAGTAATTGTTACATACTTAATTAATAAGCAGCTTTCTGCATTAGAGTATAGATACACAGACATGACAAAAGTAAATAGACAGCCTTATAATAATTCAAATTTATTTAAATCTAAAATTATACATTTAAATTATTTATTAATTGTTATAATGTGAATATTTAATATTTAATAGACATGCCCTTTGCATTTTTCAATGCAAGGACCGTATTAGGCATGTTACTGATCAGATGACAAATATTCTCTTGCAGAATTTCTTGCCAAGTTTCATGCAGCAATCTTAAAAGATCTGGCTTTGAAGATGCTTTCTTGTTCTTTTTATGAAGTGATCTATCTATTATGTCCCAGAAGTGTTCAATAGGATTTTTATCACTAGAGAAGACTAGAAGGAGTTCATTCTGCAATATGAACACATATTTATCTCAGTTTATGTTTCCCTCACACTCCACTAGCTCTGATCAACCATTGCTCCAAATTACTCCTCAGACTGTCACAGAATAGCTGCTGTGTTTCATTGTTGGCTGCAATCTTCTCACATCAAATTCTTGATCACAAAGTCCCCAGACCCACACTCAACCACTGTCAGAAAATATGACAGTGTCCCAAAATGCTAGTGGCCTCTGCACCATCTCACTGGCCCAATCTTTTCTCTTCTTGATGCTGTTCAGGACAACTACACTGTTTGAGTTTCCATATAGTACTTGGATTACTTTCATGAAGTTGTTATTGAAGTTGGAATTCTTCATCACTTGTCACAAACTATTAAGCCAAACATAGCCAAAAGTCTTTTTGAAGTCAATGAAGTTGTGACAGGGGTGTCAAGGTAGAGAGAATACCTTGGTTTTCAGCTGCAGGATCTTTAGAGATGGATGGGTATACTGGGTCTCACCTGACTCTCACTTTGGCTTTGAGACTATTCTCAGCTACAGCCTGGTAACTACTCCTGTTACCAGTCTAAACTTAGAGAGGAGATGGGTGCCACCAAGCGTTTCTAAGCCCCAATGAAATGCCATAATAGACACAGAATCAAACCAAATTACATTATTTATTTAAATATATAATTCTAAAAATAATCATTTCTATGTTTCTAAATGCTTTCTGAAATAAACTTACACTTCAGTTTAATGGCTTTGAGTGTAATGCTTATTAAAGCAGAAACAGCTGTAAGTTATGAAGCTGATTTAGTAATCCCTGCTCCCTTGTCATTCTTTAATTTATATATATATATATATATATATATATATAAACATCTCTCAGTTTCCCTAAAATCCTTACAACCATTAACCCTCCACCTTTTCTTATCTTCCATTCCACACTCCCTTCTAATCCATTTTCTGCTTTAGCACTGCATCAGCATGGTCTTTAAGCCTCTTTCTGGATCCACCCATCCATTCATATATATATGTATAAATTTATGCTTACCCAACATATAAGTAAGCATGAATTTGCTTCATACTGACAAACATATTTCTATCCTTCTCATCATACAACCACTTAACACTTGTAATAAACCTACCTCTCTCTCTGCTATTTTCCCACTCAGTCAAGTGTGCTCTATAAATTTGTAAATTTCAAGGTAACCTCACTAATACTGGTGCCATGAAAAAAAGCACCCAGTACATTCTGTAAAGTGGTTGGTGATAGAAAGGGCATCCAGCCTTAGAAACCATGCCTATACAGAGAAACTGGGGTAAAACAAGGTCCTTCAATCTGACGTACCCATCAAACTGTCCAGCCCAAGCCAGCATATATCATGACAATGTACATATATGATATATGAACATATATCATGACAATGATATGTGTATATATGTAGATATACACACACATATATATACATAGATATAGATCATAATCTTCATCAATTTGACTTTCAGTTTTCTTCTTAATAACACCCTGCTATTCTGCCACAATTGAAGACCTTGATACATTCTATTTTCATCTATGACTACTGCTGTTACTGAATGGTACTATGATTGAAATGTTCTGCAGTGTCAGTCAACTACAATGGAGTTGATCATATTTCAGTGCTGAACATCTGAGTTATCCAGGTACATTTCTTTCCAAATCTTTTCAAGTATTTTCACTTTTGCAATAATGACTAAACATTCTCTTCTTTCATTTCTTTCTCTCAATTCAAATTTTCTAACATGCTTCTCACTAAGGAAGCAAGCAGATTTTTGAAGGAATTATAGTATCCTAGACAACTATTCACTCTAACACATCCCCTAGAATTAGTAAAAGCATACCAAAAGTTTGTGTTGCTTTCATATTTAAAAAAAAAACTTTTGATAGCAGAGGAGAATGCAGTGCTAAAGTCACTGAAGATGTGGAGTTAAGGCACAATACACCAAACTTCGCAAGAGGGTGAACTTGGATTGTATCTTAGATATAACTATGCTATAAGTACATAAATGTTCCATTTCAGAAGAGTATCTAACAAGGTGATACCATCTCTCTAAAATTTTTAACCATAAGAACCTCAGATCAGGTGCAGACCATGCTGCTAGAGCTAGACAGTTGCAAACAATGATGATAAAACTAATGTAACTCTTTTAGTAACTTTCATAATCTAATATAACAGTTAAATAACTCTTTGTAATGCATCTCATTTGCTTTTGTAGCAGTTGACAATGATGCTGTTATGCCACCTCACTCACTATGCAAGAACCTTTTATGTCTTCATATCCTTAATTGCCCTATCTACAATATTGTTGTTATTTTTTTATTGTGGCAATATTGATGAAGGCTACATGACCTGACTTGAAGAGGGGGAGTCTGTTCAAAGAGGATTCCTCAGTTTGATGCCTGTTTTCTGAACCTGAAAAGAAGAAATTTTGTGCGATTGATCAGCAGTGATCAGAGGACTCTTGTACATGGTTAAATGCTTCTATTTTATTGATGAGCTATTATTTCACTATACTCCAACAAATCTCTTAAGAAAATAAAGTTACTATTATGAATTCTATTACCAATAATAAAAGAATAATAAATATATGAGAAACAAAGTGAGTTACAAAGAGTAGACTTTGCTAGATGTAAAATATTAATAGCAACACACGTACAAGTATGATATAAGTAAATATGAAGTGATGTATACATGTATTGGACAGAACTATGAATAGTGAAGGAGACACATTGGGCAGAAAATAAACATTCTATGGGCATATCCAAGATTGGGATACTTGTGAAAGGAGCAAGGAGAGAGGAGTTTCTAAAGATATTTCTAGAGTGACGGAGTAAAGTTTCCAGAGACACTGTGCAAAGCACATATAAGAGGCAGTGAAAGGGGCAGAGTTGGTGGTTACAATTAGGGAAAAGAAAATTTCACCATAAACAATTTTTGGAGAAAATCCTGAGCAAAGAAATAAATAAATGAACATATTGTAAATAGTTATAACTTACAGCTGGAATAAAAAGAATTTAGTTGATAAACTATAAGCGATAAGGGAGGCTGACATAAAAGGAATATATTTTAAAGATATGAAACAGACACATATGTTCGCTGTATTTTAAGATGAGGATACAAGAAGATAAATATGAAGATGAGATATACTATCCATATATTGATTTTCTCTGCCCAATATTCCTACAAAGATCATTGGGGTAGAATTTTTAGGCACCTCCACCATAGGGTCCTATTAGGAACAATTGAGATCAGATTTTGCGGCAGGATTTCCAAGCGTGACCAACTGAGACTATGGATATTATACAACTATCTTATTCTTAGTCTACCCCTTGGTCTTCTGTTAGTTGGCTAGGCTTGAAGAATCAGTCTTGCAATTCTTTCTAATCGCATGCCTGTAGTATGGGAGCTGTGACGTCTGAATGCAGAGAAGCAGCTGCTTAACCCGGAGAAACTCTCTGATCTCTGAGCTACACACCCTGTTGAGTAATATTACTCCAGAGATCCTTTGAAGCAACTCCATTTTGGCTACTTGGTCATTACCTAACATTCATGACAAAAGGTGAAGATAAGCATTGAAATTAAATTGAAGAGAGTAAGTTTTGTTTTTGTTAACCAACCTCTCCTCTTTTGAGCTGGTGCATTACTGTGCCAGCATGTGCAATTCTAGTATCTGGTTCAGCCTCGTTTCCCATCACATATGAAATTGGCCCAAAGATATTTAAACTTATCCACTAGCCTCAGCATATTTTTCATAATCTTTATAAACTGGATTGGCATGTGCAGCCATTGCAGAAGTGTTATCACAATTGGTAGACTGATATTTGCAAACAAATCGATGTTACTTGGCTTATCAGAATATGGTTTCCAGTAAGCACTGAATGGGTTCATTACTGAGAATTGCAAGGCAGAGATGAGAATTAGTGTTGTAAAGACTGAGATATTAGCTATTTCAAGAAAGTTTTCCCCAGTGCACTCTGCAGATTAGTGGAATATCACTGAGATATATTATATAATAGAAAATTACATAATATCAAGATACAGAGGAAAATAGCAAAGGATTACATACCTACTTGAATAACATATCATATATTAGGTGTAGTGACTAACTAACTAAAAAATGAAGAATGGGTGAGAGAAAAGAAGGGATGTGCATGTGCCTTTTAATTTCCTGACTGAAAGTACCATAGACAGTTTTGGGAGAAGAGAAGCCCAAGTAAATAAATAGAAGACTGAATACCTTAATAACAAAAGATCAAAATTTTGAATTTTGAAATACATTAGGGAAAAATAAGACAAATCGTCTTAAAAATGCATTTTTGAAAATGTATTTGTTTGAAAAATGAACAACATATTTACTTTAAGAAATTCAAAGTGTATTGCAGGTATAGTGTTTAAAAAAATTTCAAAGTGTATTATCAAAGAGATAAGCAAAAATATAAATAGTTTATTTATAAAAGATTTCCTTTCTTTAAATTTTCTCAATATTTTCCATCTTTTCTTTCAATATAAACATAGTAAATAAGCAAAAGATCAAATTTTGAGATACTGCATCAAAGGTAAAGTGAAATAAGCAACAAATAGAAGCTGCTGCACTATAAAGATGACATTTCCAATGTTAACAGTACACTGTGGACTTACATTGGGTAAAGTGAAAACACCTTCAAGGAGATATTTGCATAGTATACAACTTCATTTAGATTTAGCAATAAATGCAGCTCAAATATATTCAAATTTGCAGCTCAGATATATTCAAATTTGTGTGCAGCCTTAAGGACCAAGGAATAAACAACTCACTGATAAATACCAAGGCAAACAAATACAATGCATATGCAATTTATGCATTGTAGAAAAGTATCAGGGAATATCCTTAACAAAAGAAGAAAAACTTGGTCAAAAACAATACACTGTTACTACTTCAAACATATTCCTATTCCCAAAAAAACAGAAATCCAATCCAGATAAACTCCAAATAACATCCACTCATCAACCACTTAGACAATACCTACTAGGGTGGAGTGAAAATAAAAAATTTCAGAAATTGAAAATGCCTGAGGGCTAAAATGTTGCTATATTTGATTACTAGAAGATGCTAAATTTTCAATCAAGGGCATTTACTAAAAAAATGGGGGATTTTCGTAAATTTTTTTACAATAGTGGAGTTTGCAGGGTTTGAGGGAGTAAATGCCTCAGACTGATCTAAGCAAAAATTTAGCATTTTTCTAGTAATAATATATAGCAAAATTTTAGGCCTTTTCATTTTCCACAATTTTTTATTTTTACTCCACCCTAGATTACACAATCTATATACTCACACACACATACATGTATGTTAGAGTGGTGTAAAAATAAAAAATTGAAAAAGCCTGAGGCCTAAAATCTTGCTATATATTACTACTAGAAAAATGCAAAATTTTTGCTTAGATCAGTCAAGGGCATTTACTCCAAACTCTGCTATTGTAAAAAATTTACAAAAAAGTCCCCATTTTGGGGGTTTAGGGGGTCTTGAAGGAGTAAATGCCTTTGATTGATCTCAGCGAAAATTTAGCATTTTCTATTAATCAAACATAGCAACATTTTAGCCCTCAGGCAATTTCCTCCGTCCTGATACCCACTTACCAATGTATGACCAAAACCACTTCACTTAATGCACACAGAGCTCAATACTTCAAGAGGGACTGCAATTCAATCTCCACTTTTACTGAACAAAATACAACCAATGCACACTTATCATCCACACTTTATTTGTGCACCACCATTTTGAGTGTGTACACACACATACATACGAATGTATATATGTATGTGTGTGTGTGTGTATATATGTATGTGTGTGTGTATATATATATATATATATATATATATATAGGTGAGCAAGTTAGTAGCAGGGGTGGATGCTCTGAGAGTGTAGCTGCTAGAATAAGAATAGCCTGGGCAAAGTTCAGAGACCTCTTACCTCAGAGTAAAAGATAGACTGTATGATGCATGCCTGTGAACAGCCATGCTACATGGCAGTGAAACATGGGCTGTGACTACTGAGGACATTCGTAAACTCGCAAGGAATGAAGACAGTATACTCCGTTGGATATGTAATGTCAGTGTGCATACTAGACAGAGTGTAAGAACCCTGACATAAAAAGCATCAGATGTGGTATGCAAGAGAGACGATTGTGTATGGATGAGGACAACAGTGTGAAAAAGTGTCACACTCTAGCAGTAGAGGAAACCTGTGGAAGAAGTAGACCCAGGAAGACCTGGGATGAGGTGATGAAGCACGACCTTCGAACATTGGACCTCACGGAGGCAATGACAAGTGGCCGAGACCGTTGGAGATATGCTGTGCTTGAGAAAACCTAGCAATCCAAGTGAGACCATAACTGTGGCTTATGCTCATGCAGCAGAGTACCCTTCAATCATTGGGTAATAAACTGCACTTATGAAGACCTGCTGAGTCAAGTGATGACATTGTTGTAGCCAATGCCAGTACTGCCTGATTGGCACCTGTGCCGGTGGCATGTAAAAAGCACCATTTGAGTGTGGTCAATGCCAGTGCCACCTGACTGGTCCCATGCTGCTGGCACGTAAAAAGCACCATTGGAACATGGTCGTTGCCAGTGCCATCTGACCAGCTTCCATGCGCCCACTACACTCTTGGAGTTGTCGGCATTAAGAAGGGCATCCAGCTGTAGAAACTTTGCCAGATCAGATTGGAGCCTGGTACAGCCTTCTGGCTTGCCAGCCCTCAGTCAACCCATGGCAGCATGGAAAGCAGACGTTAAATTATGATGATGATGATGATATATCTATCTATCTATCTATCTATCTATCTATCTATCTATCTATCTATCTATCTATCTATCTATCTCTCTCTATATATATATATATTGAAATGCGGAGTAGATGGAACAGGGACAACTGATGAAGGGAAATATTCTTTACGTTGCATGTCTCGTTTCTCTGTTTTTTTTTCATTGTTCGAAAAAAAAGTTTGTTTTCTGTCTTCGTTTTTATGTTTTCGTTTCTCATTGTGTTTAACGTTTTTTTGTGATGTTCTGTACCCATATATGCATGTATGTATGCATATAGATGTAGGTATGTACATATATGTATGGATATATGCATATATTTATATATTATTTACATTATTATATGATCGAACGCCATGCACTGTCTCAAAGTAAGTTTTATCTTAACTACTACTACTATTCTACTGCTATTATTATCTACTATTATTACTCTACTACTATTATTATCACTTCCCTGTCTGTATCTCTCTCTCTCTTGTTCTTCATCCTTTCTGTTTTTCTCTCCCAACCCTCCTCTATTCTTCTCTTCCTTTCACCGTTCCCTCTCTCTCACTCCTCCTCCTTGACCCTCTCATCGCTGACACGTGACGAAAGGGATTCTTTCTTTCTACTTCCTGCCTTCCTATAGAAAAGACGTGAATTTTTTTCTCTCTCATTCACATCTAACTTCGCGTTCAAAATAATAATTTTTCTATCGTCTTGGCCTAACAGCCCTTACCGTTTGTTTTCACCGTTCTGTCTTGTTTTTACTGTCTTGTTCTTGTTTACACTTTCACTCTCCGCAAAAAATTACAAATTTTATTTAATTTGCTTGCGGGAAGGACTGTTCCAACAAAGTCGCATATTGTCCTTGCATTCGAAACGCGGAGTACATGGAACAGGGACAACTGAAGAAGGGAAATATTATGTTGCATGTCTTGTTTCTCTGTTTTTTTCATTGTTTGAAAAAAAGTTTGTTTTCTGTCTTCGTCTTTATGTTTTTGTTTCTCATTGTTTTTAACGTTTTCAGTATGTATACATATAGATGTAGGTATGTACATATATGTATGGATATATGCATATAATTATATATTATTTATATTATATATATTATTCAAAAATTCTTATCGCTCCTTAAAATTATGGCTTTTAAGTGTTGATTTCTCAGCCCAAGAATTACAGCGTGATGTGCTGCTTGACTGGTCCCCCCCTCTCTCTCTCTTTATATATATATATATATATATATATATATATATATATATATATATATATATATATATATATATATATATATGATGATGATGATCTTTTCTCCCGCCATGCCTCTGTCTACCCCTCCATCCTCTCTCTCTCTCTCGTAGTTTTTCCTTAAGGTCTTCAGGTTCTGGCTATATATAAATGAGAAATCCATTCTAAATTATCTCGCTGACATACTACGACGAAATCTCCAAGATGCAGATAAGATAGAGATTTTTATTTATTTACGGCCTCAAACATCTCATACCTTCGCGCTTTAGTTTGCCCTCTATTATTTATCTTGTTTCTCTCCATGAAATTCAATTGAATTCAGTTGTTGTCTTAAATTCATACTTATTCATTTTCTAAGCTTCCTAAATTCATGCTACGTTATATTCTATTCACCTAGAATTCATTGCTCTTTTAAAAATTACGATGTATGCATTGTTGTCTCTCAAATATTTAAAATCTACAATTAAGAGCCCTATCTACTCGCTGACGGTAACCCGCCCTCCCACCCCCTCCACCGGAAGTTCATTCCTCTGTCATCCTGTCAACCTCGGCTGTCTCCCGGAACCCATCTAGTGGCCTTGGCCATCCTCTCCCCTACCTTTGGGTAGCGCATTAAGTTTGAGAAATGTTTGCAGGTTGTAGGTACTGTTTTGCTTATGAATTCTTCCAATTGCAAGTTTTCTTTTCAGGTACACGACACTGCTTTTCCCCTTCCCAGGCTACAGGCCTACACCCCCAACACCCATACTGTTAGGATTAGCACTCTCAACGTCGGCACGCTGAAAGGTAGATCTGGTGAAATTGTTGAGATGCTTGAACGGAGACGCGTGGATATGTGCTGCATCCAGGAAGTAAGATGGAGAGGAGGTTCTGCGAGGTTCCTCACAGGCAAAGAACACAGGTACAAGATTTTCTGGGCAGGGAACACTGACGGGGTCGGGGGCGTAGGAATACTTCTAGCGGAGAAATGGGTGGATAAGGTAATCGAGGTCGTTAGATTAAGTCACAGAGTACTTAAGATCAGACTAGTGCTTCATCATAGATTAGCTACTGTCATCTCAGCCTATGCACCTCAACCGGGGCTACCAGATGGTCTGAAAGACCAATTCTATGACACCCTCTTGCAAACTACCTCGTCGACGAGTGACAGGGACCTTCTCTTTGTGGCTGGAGACTTCAACGGTCATGTCGGACGTCGTGCTGGAGGCTTCCATGGCATACATGGAGGCTATGGCTTCGGTTCCCGCAACGAGGAGGGAACCAGACTGCTGGAGTTCTGTGATGCAACCGATCTTATGGTCTGCAATACCAACTTCAGGAAACCTGCCAGTCACCTAGTCACCTACCGCTCCGGCAGACACTCTAGCCAAATCGACTACATCCTCGCCAGAAATAGGGAAAGAGGGCGGCTTATAAATGCCTGGCGAAGAATGTACCCCACAACATAGATTAGTAGTTAGCGACTTTGGGATCGAGGCAAAATGGGTGCCCAGAATTAGACAGGCTTGGAGGAGAAGGGTGTGGAAGCTTAAAGACCCTGCAAACGGACAGAGACTTAGAGACAAGTTACTTGAAGGATTTAACGAAATAGAAGGGGATATAGCATCATACAACGTGGAAGACAATTGGAGATTTCTGCGGGACAACCTGTTGAAAGCCACCGACCAGATTTGTGGGTGGTGTAAGGTCCCCTCCCGACCCAGAGTAACGTGGTGGTGGAACAAGGAGGTAGACAGGGCTATTAGACAAAAGAAACAGGCTTGGAAGGACTGGAAGAACGGTGGTAGCAGGGAATTGTACCAATGTGCCAGAAGGGAGGCTAGGCGACAGGTTTATTTAGCCAGAAGGGAAGCAGATAAGGAAAGATTTGCCAATGTTCTGCGCCGTGAGGACCAAAGACTCGAGGTATTTCGTGTTGCAAGACAGTGTAGGAGAGAGAATAGTGATGTTGTAGGAGAGAAATGTGTTCGCATGGATGATGGTACGCTTGCATTAAATGAGGATGCAAAGAAAGAGGTCTGGAGATGCCACTACGATAGATTGCTTAATAAAGAGAATGAATGGGAAAAAGAGAGCCTGCCATATGTCGACCCAATAGAGGGACCAGCTATCCGAGTTGATAGTACCAGGGTAGATAAAGCAATTAAGAGTATGAAGACCGGGAAAGCCCCCGGCCCATCAGGAATCACTGCAGAGATGCTCAAAATATCTGGCAGTGTTGGCTATAGCCTAGTCACCCGTATTATGAACCAGGTGATACACGAAGGAGTCATACCCAATGACTGGTGTAGCAGCATCATAGTCAACTGCTACAAAGGTAAAGGTGACGCTTTAGATACAAATAATTACAGAGGCATCAAGCTGTTAGATCAGGTTATGAAAGTTACAGAGAGGGTCATAGCCCAACTAATTAGGGAGCGAATCAATTTAGATGAGATGCAGTTTGGGTTCGTGCCAGGTAAAAGCACTACTGATGCCTTATTTCTAGTGAGACAGTTGCAGGAGAAATACCTAGCTAAGGATAAACCTCTGTACCTGGCTTTCGTTGACATGGAGAAAGCCTTTGACAGGGTCCCCCGATCCCTTATCTGGTGGTCAATGAGGAAACTTGGGATAGAAGAATGGTTAGTGAGAGCTGTGCGAGCCATGTACAGAGATGCTGCCAGTAAGGTGAGGGTTGGAAATGAGTACAGCAATGAATTCCGGGTAGAGGTAGGGGTCCACCAAGGTTCCGTCCTCAGCCCCCTCTTATTTACCATAGTCCTCCAGGCAATCACAGAGGAGTTCAAGACAGGTTGCCCCTGGGAGCTCCTCTATGCTGATGACCTTGCCCTAATTGTGGAGTCACTATCAGAACTAGAGGAGAAGTTTCAGGTGTGGAAGCAAGGTCTAGAATTGAAGGGCCTTAGAGTCAACCTAGCTAAAACCAAAATCCTAATAAGTAGGAAGGTAGATAAAACACAAACCCCTTCAGGTAGATGGCCCTGCTCAGGATGTAGAAAAGGAGTAGGTAGTAACTCTATAAGATGTACCCGGTGCAAGCTATGGACACATAAGAGGTGCAGCAACATCAAAGGCAGGTTAACTAGCAAGTTAGTTTTTGTTTGTGGCAGATGTTCAGGTGCAATAAAGACTGCAAACAAACAGGAAACAACTTCTATCTCATTCCAGGGTGAAAAACTAGAGGTAGTCGATAGCTTCCGCTATCTGGGCGACCAAGTTAGTAGTGGGGGTGGGTGCGCTGAAAGTGTAGCTGCAAGAATAAGAATAGCCTGGGCAAAGTTTAGAGAGCTCTTACCCCTGCTGGCGACAAAGGGACTCTCACTCAGAGTAAAAGGCAGACTGTATGACGCATGCGTACGAACAACCATGCTACATGGCAGTGAAACATGGGCTGTAACTGCTGAGGACATACGTAAGCTCGCAAGGAATGAAGCCAGTATGCTCCGTTGGATGTGTAATGTCAATGTGAATACCCGTCAGAGTGTAAGTATCTTGAGAGAAAAGCTGAACATTAGAAGCATCAGTTGTGGCGTGCAAGAGAGACGATTGCGCTGGTATGGACATGTGGTGAGAATGGAGGAGGATAGCTGCGTGAAAAAGTGCCACACCCTAACAGTTGAGGGAACCCGTGGAAGAGGTAGGCCCAGGAAGACCTGGGCTGAGGTGGTGAGGCAAGACCTTCGTACATTGGGCCTCACCGAGGCGATGACTACTGACCGAGACCTTTGGAAATGTGCTGTGCGTGAGAAGACCCGGCAAGCCAAGTAAGATCGTTGCCAGTGCCCCTGGACTGGTTCTTGTGCGGGTGGCACATGAGATGCACCATTTTGAGCGTGGCCGTTGCCAGTACCGCCTGACTGGCTCCTGTAGGATTTTCGAGCGAGATCGTTGCCAGTGCCCCTGGACTGGCTTGTGCGGGTGGCACATAAAAGACACCATCTCGAGCGTGGCCGTTTTCGTGCGGGTGACACGTAAAAGCACCCACTACACTCTCTGAGTGGTTGGCGTTAGGAAGGGCATCCAGCTGTAGAAACTCTGCCAAATCAGACTGGAGCCTGGTGTTGCCATCCGGTTTCACCAGTCCTCAGTCAAATCGTCCAACCCATGCTAGCATGGAAAGCAGACGTTAAACGATGATGATGATGATGATGATGATATATGTATATATATATATATATATATATATATATATATATATATATATATATGATCAGTGAACAAGTCACAGTTTCAAAGTGACGAAAATATTCTGATACAAATTAAATTTAAATGTTGAAGTGAATCTAACGGTTTTTTGTGTGTTCTGAAATGGCTTACAAAAATCTGCCACACTGCAATTATATATATATATATATATATATACATTTGTATTTTGAATGAGTGTGGATACAGATATCATACTCATACCTCTAAGAAACAAAGTAAAACTACTCACAAACACATACAAACACACACAAACATACACATACTAATGCCTTTATTACAAATCCTCAGTAAAATACCAGTGCTTGTATCAGCCTGGATACTGACAAAGACCTTCAAACCATATAATATAAATGGAAATTTTTTGATATGAGATTTTTACTGAAGTATGGCAAAGGAGATTGTGAGAATAAGTACCAGAATTCAAGAAATAAGTAACAGAATTGATTTGTTTCAACTAAATTCTTCAAGCTGGTGCCCTAGCATGACAACAGTCCACTGACTGAAACAAGTACAAGATAAAAGATAAATACACATGTATGATATACATTTTTATATATTATACATGAATGTAGAGACATACATACATGAAAATATATGTGTGCATGTACATGATAGTGGCAATGAGTGAAAATGAGTGCTCAACACCACATTGGTGGATAGATACTTTATTTGTGGATTTTGTGTAATAATTTCATGCTTCAGATAACACAATGCTCCACATTAAAAATAGTAGTAAAACTATCTCCATTTTGGACTTGGCTACATGGGATTTCACAAGACAACAAATCATCGATGATTGGATCAGTGACTACAGCAGTTAAAGCTGATTTGAGTGACAAGTATTCTATTAAGAATATTTTTTGAGGATTTTTAACTGAACCAATAAGAACATTAACAATTTTTTTTCTCATTAATCTTACTTTCATCAACAATTAAAAATACATTTTGATCAGCTCTTGCAATTTTCAACTGAGTTTGCAAGAAGCGTATCAACATATTTTCAGCACGTAGATTGAGATGGCAGTGGCTTATTGATAAAATCAAAAAGACTTCTCAAACTCGGACTAGTGAGCTCAATAAGGCAATGACAAAAGAACTCCAGAATCAACTTCAAAAAGACCCAGCAGTACAACAGCTGATTCAGTTCAATTAATCTCAGATAAAAATTTACATAAAATAGTTAACAACAAATGTAAACATCATCATCATTGTTTAACGTCCGCTTTCCATGCTAGCATGGGTTGGACGATTTGACGGAGGACTGGTGAACCAGATGTCTACACCAGGCTCCAATCTGATTTGGCAGAGTTTCTACAGCTGGATGCCCTTCCTAACGCCAACCACTCCAAGAGTGTAATGGGTGCTTTTACGTGCCACCGGCACGAACGCCAGTCAGGTGGTACTGGCAACGGCCACGCTCAAAATGGTGTATTTTACGTGCCACCTGCACAGGAGCCAGCCCAGCAGCACTGGCAACGATCTCGTTCGAATGTCTTTACACGTGCCACTGGCACATGTGCCAGGAAGGCGACGCTGGACACAGGTGCCAATACATAAAAGAATATATACAAAAATATTATTAAGAAACAGCCAACATTCTGTACACTTAGGTATAGTGAAAAGAATAGTAAGGAAAAGTACTTACTTTTGATGGTACATTTAAAATTCCTAAATAACAGGCACAACGAATTAAAACTGTAAGTTTATAAATGGATGGTAATAAATAATTCTATTCTTAAAGAGGGCTGTTACATGAATTGGAAAAATGATGCAAATAATCAATATTAGCAGTTGGTAACAATCACCAATGACCAATATTGGTAAAAGTACCTTAAAACCAGAAATTTCTGTTAGAGAAAAACTGTATAGATATTCTAGATATTTGTTTTTGTTCAAATGACTGGATGCACATAGTGTCAATAATTTTCAACATTGAAGGGTAGGACAAGCCATAGAGAGTGTTAAAAATAACTGCAAAGAGGTAGCCCAGTAAAAATCTCCACTAAAAACTAGCAGAAATATATATCAAATTTAGGTTTAATTAATACATAAAAACAGATATCAATGAATTTATTTATTCTTCACAGTATCTAATCAAAAAAAATTTTTTTTTTGTAAATCTTTATTTTTTTAACCTTATTTTAACTTTATTGCATGGTTTTAACTTTAAAAAGTGATTAATTAGGATGATTAATCATAATAAGTTTATCTTTGGTTTTAACTTTGAAACAAACATTTTTATGAATTTTAACTTTTTGGCAAAAATATACCTTAATAAAAATACAAGACACAGGTATAGGCAGACACTTGGCCAAGAACTTTGGTAGTGGTTGCTTCTTTTATATTAGTATTGTCTTGGTAACAACGGTGTATTTGTGCAGTCAGCAATTTTGGGGCATGTATTTGTGTACTCATGGATGTGTGTGTAATGTGTTTACATGCACTGTGCAAATTAAAATATATGGAAAATATGAATTTATTAATGTAAATATTGAGTAAAGGTCAAAAGACATACAACAGTTTGGTGCTTAAGCCAGGTCAAATATCTAAACTCCAACATCAGATGACAGAAGATGCAATCCAGGCAAACCAAGAGCTGGCTATAAGAAATGTAGCAGTCAAGCTAATGACAGTAAACTATTTTATTTCAAGTCTAAGCCCATAGTAGTTCTTCATAGATAGGAAGATATCCAAAGAGTTCATACTCTAATATCACAGATAAGAGAAAGGAGAATGCAGGGATTCCTTTGAAGCTGTTTCTGAGACTCAGTGATCAGTAAGTACAGTAATGTGCATTTTGCACACATATACATGTAGTAAATTGGTGTTAGTGAATGTATATGAAACAATACAAATTAAAATTATTGCGCCATCTACCCCATCATCAGAAGGAAATAAATTTCAGTGGTTGGATCCTACAGAGAGACCAGCTATTTGAATAGATGGTAGCCTGGTAGATAAAGTAATGAAGGATAGAAAGACAAGGGAAGCTCCTGGCTCATCAGGAATCACTGCTGAGATGCTTAAATTATCTGGTGGAGCGGAATATAGTCTAGTCAACTGTATAGTTAATCAGGTTGTCCACAAGGGAGTCATAGCCAATGAATGGCATAGCAGCACTATATTCAACTGCTACAAAGGTAAAATTGATGCCTTTCTAAGAAATAATTACAGAGTTATCAAATTGTGGACCAGGTTATGAAATTTACAGAAAGGGTCATAGCTCAACTAATTAGGAAGAGAGTTAACCTAGGTGAGATGCAGTTTGGTTTTGTGTCAGAAAGAAGCATTACTGATGCTATCTTCCTAGTAAGGCAACTGCAAGAGAAGCATTTAGCAAAAAATAAACCTCTGTACTTGGCTTTTGCTGACAGAGAATACCTGCTCCTTTATCTGGTGATCAGTGCAGAAACTAGGAATAGAAGAATGGTTGTTGAGAGCTGTACAAGCTATGAACAGGATGTTATCGGTCAGATGAAAGTTGGAAATTAGTATAGCAATGAATTTAGTATACAGGTAGGAGTTAACCAAGGATTGGTTCTCAGCACCCTATTGTTCATCATAGTCCTCCAGGCTATAACCAAGGAGTGGAATCAAAGGGTCTAAGAGTTAATTTAGCAAAGAACAAAATCCTAATAAGTTGGAAAACAGACAAATCACTAATCTCTTCAGAGAGATGGCTCAATATGTAGAAAAGGTGTTGGTAGAAACTCCATACAGTGTACCTAGTAAAAACTATGGACACAGAACAGGTGCAGCAGAATCACAGGAAGGTTAACAGAGAAAGTAGTCTTTAATAAAAACTAAGAATGTACAGAAAATAGGCTCCCTCAAATATCTTGGGGGAATCTTTAGAAGCAGTAGATAATTTATGTTACCTAGGTAACCGAGTCAGCAGTGTTAAATGAATATGGTTAACTATATCAAACAATCAGATTCCAATAAATTCAAGTAGAAGGTCATTCAACATGTATAACTCAACAAGTAAATCCTGATATCACTAAGGATTTCAAGAAATTAAGAGTAGAAGACAAGAACAAGAATGGAGAAAATCACATCTTTAAATGATGATTATACCATACATTATCAATGATCATTTCTATAGTGCCAGTATATTTAGATAGAGTAAAGGGTATAAAATACCAGTCAAATATGAATTTGACTGGTATTTTATACCCTTTACTCTATCTAAATATACTGGCACTATAGAAATGATCATTGATAATGTATGGTGAAAATATATGCTAACGCATTTATCAAGGCAATCAAAAATGGGCTAAATTCAAAGCAAACTAAGAAAATATCTCCAATAGATTAACACATACAAAGAAAAAAAAACATTAAGCAGAAATATTATGTTCTAAGAAAAGCCAGTTTAGTATTTAACTTTTGATGAAGTCAGTAGATAATGAAAAAATAAAAAATAAACATAGAAATTCTATTACACAATAATTAGTTAATGGAAATTCTACCTCACAACAATTAGCTATCTCTCTTTTAAATGTGCTAAAAATCTTTAGAAAAATTACACATATTAAATTTATAAACTAATATGCATAATTTTTCTGAAGTATTTAAATAACGTTCTATGTTTATGAGAACATTCCAATGTAAAGTATTATTTATAATTTAATAATTCTAATTTAGAAGTAATTATATAATACATTTCCTCAAAGCAAAGATCATATTTTAAGTTACCAGCATTGTAAGTCAATGTACATGTCTTTTAAATCCTAAATGCATTTACCAAGATTCATAGAATTACATTTTCTTCTAAATTTAAATGAAGGAGAATGGTTATGTAATCTAGATTTCCAAATTGTAGAAAAACAACAGATGCCATAATGCATACTTTCTCCTGTAATTACCTAATATTGATACACTATATTTTTACTTGAACATTGATTTTCTAAAGGTCACAAGTTTGTATTTGAAATTACAAAGGCATTTATTTACTCTAACGTGATACTCATGATAAACAGAATTCATAATAATTCTCTTTGCAGAAGCAGGATTATTAGCAGTATTATGATCAATATTATTACTAGGTGTTATTTTAAAGCTTTTATCAGTTTCACAGTCAGAATTACTTTTACCTAAAATACCAAAATCTAGTTCATGAAGATTATTATCAGTGTTAATTTCACTATTGGATCTTCTCATGTTTACTAGTTTTGAATTGAGATACTGATTTTATTTTTGTTATGTGCTGCAATCATCTCTGGTGGTAAAATAGGAAAATTTTACTAAACGGCAATTAAATAATTTCTTGAAAGAGGGAAATATTTATCCAGTACAGCAAAGAATTTCCATTATACCAAATAATATTTCTTGATTTAGTTTTTCTGTTATTTATATATACATTTTTTCTTAATATTAACATTATCAACATGTTTATAATTCTTAATTCTAGAATTAGATGTTCTCTTGCTGTAATTTTTATGCTTTAAGTTATACATATACTTACATTCATTATTATTGAGTAAGAGAGCAGTACATGCCATCAAAGTAACACTGGGGTAAAATACACGAAGCCTAGTATACCCATCATGACTACCCATCTGATAAGGGTACACCAGGCACATGCATCACAACCATATGTGCGCGACATGGTGATCTCATATCAAGATAAATAGCGCATGACCTTGCAGTTAGAATTTGGGTCAAAAGATCCCTGAATAAGGGCTGTTTAAAGATGCTGAACAAAACATCCATGTTTCCAGAGGTGAATTATCCAAACCCCAAACAATTTCTCTCAACACATGGCTATGATGCACCCCCACTACTTCTGCTCATGATCAGAGATGCACATATTGTCAGCCACTAAGGGACATACTCAACTTGTTATGGTCAATCAACTGACAAGCAAATCTGTAATATTGAGCAGAATGTTTGCTGTAGCCCATTATTATTATTATTATTATTATTATTATTATTATTATTATTATTATTATTATATGTTTGACTCTTGCTTTGTATTTGTACAAGTTGGCTCCAAGTCTCACCCAGTGACCTCAAGAGACAAGTTGGAAGTTCAAGTTGGTCTTATGCCTGGGGTGTCATATATTTGGTTTTGCAAAAGTATTGTTCAAGAGAATGATTAAGAAAACATAAGAAAACTATGTTTTAAAATTTGAGATACATAGACAGTATTTTACGTAGGATATGGCCAGTTTCCATGAGCAATTTCTACATTCTGGGGTTTCCTGGTATCTGAGCTAGGTAACAGTCAGCTCCTTTTCCTATCATTCCTAGGGCACCTCTGACAACAGGTATTGTTTTAGTCTTGAGGTTCCACATTTTGCCAATTTTTATTTCAAGATTTTTATACTTGCAAGTTTTTGGTAGGTTTTGACAGATACATTTCTGTTGATTGGGACAGTCATATCAACAAAGAGGCATGATTTTTGTCTGAAGTCCTTCAATATAATGTCTGGCCTATTCGCATCTATCTTTCTGTCAGTTTGAATGGTGAAGTTCCAGAGGAGTGAGATGTGATCATTTTCAAGCACTGGAGGTAGTTTGTGTTCCCACCAGTTTTTATCATGGAGCAGGTCCATGTTTTTTGCAAATTACCCAGTGAATATATTGTGCAGCTCTATCATGCCTGTTGAGATACTCTGTAGGCGCAAGAAGTTTGCACTTGGAGACGACATGATCAATGGTTTCATTCTGTTGTTTACATACATGACATGTTTGGCACCTGCCGTTCTTTAATATGTTGGCCTGGTAGTTCCTTGTAGGTAAGCATTGATCTTGGGCTGCTAGGATAAAGCCTTCTGTTTCTGATTATAAGCCAGAAGACAGTAACTACTCATGGGTAAGGGCTTTGTCAACATTGGCATTATTAGCTCTCTTTGGGTATTTGCCATTGAGAGGTTTTTCTTACCATTTATCAGTAAGAATATCTGAGGCAGCAGTTTTAGCATGGGGTTTCATATGCTTAGCTTTTTCTGTGCTTGTTTCCAGTATGTCTAATTCTGGGATTTGTTGTATTTGGAATTCACTTAGATATTTCTTTTCCTGTTTTGTTACTGATGATGCTTTCTTGTTTTCATACTTAGAGACAAGTTTTAGCATCCAGTCATCAGAGCTTTTTAGGTTGGTGTTGAGGTCAATTGTGACAATCTTCATTGTTAATTCCAGTTGTAAAAGTCCACAGCCACCCTCTTTCCTTGGCAGGTAAAGTCGTTCTATATCTGCCTTAGGGTGGTGCATTCTATGCATTGTCAACAATTTCAGTATTTTTCTGTCAAGATTACATATTTTAGTAATTGACCAGTTAATGATATTGAAACTGTAAGTCATGACTTGTATGGCTAAAATATTGATCACTTCGATCCTGTTTCTTGCATTCAGCTCTGTCTTGAGTATTTCTCTTACCCTCTGATACCATTCTCTTTCGATCCTTTCCTTCATCATTGGATTCCATCACCTTCAAATTCATCAAATTCATCATTGGGTTCCATCACCTTCAAATACCCCTATGTAATTGTAGTTCTCCACTGGTTCTAACTCCTTTATGACATTCTGTTGATCAAGATTAATGCTGGATGTTTCTATCATTTTCCTTTTGATAAAGGTAGTGGCTGCACATTTATCCTGATGTCATCACTGAATTGTTTAACAATTGCTAGTTGTTCATCATTTTTTGTAAAGAGTTTTAAATCATCCATGTAAAAGAGATGATTTATATTTTTATCAAACATTTTATAGCCATATTGTACATCATTGAGCACTTTTGAGAGAGGTATTAAGGCTAGACAAAAAGAAGTGGTGATAGAGAGTCACCCTGGAAAATGCCACATGAAGTTCTTACATCTCTAGCATCGAGAGATTCATCGTCACTGTTCAAAATCAGTGTGGTTCTCCATGATCTCATACTTACAGACAAGAAGTTTCGCAGAGTAGGTGCTATGCTATTTTATACATTTTCAGATATTTCTTAATCCAGTTACGTGGTAGACTATCAAAAGCTTTTTTATAGTCTATCCAGGCTACCGACAAGTTTTGTGTTGTTTGTGACAATCTTCCAAGCTCATCTTATTGATGAGTAGCTGATTTTTTACAACCATAAGTCCCATGTTTACATCCTTTTTGCTCATTAGGGAAATATGCCACTTTCTATTAGAAAACTATAGGTATATTCATTCACATTATTTACATTTGACGGATATATGTCCTCATCATGTTTGTTGTTAATACGTTTTGGCTGATATGCCCTCCAGTCTTCATCAGGTGTCTTGGGGAAATTTCAAACCTTGGTTCTCAATCCTAAGGTATTTTTCGATGTTATTATTATTATTATTATTATTATTATTTAGTAGTTTTATTTTTATAACATGCTTTCACTTCACTGCCAAGTGTAGCTCTGTGTGCCTTGGGTATGTGCTGTGGTTTGCTGTGATGCTCTTATGGTTACTGTATTGAAAGTGTTTTGCGTAGGATGTGTCCAGTGCCCAGTAGTGCAATTTTCTGTATGTTATATATATTTGTAAGTCCTGGTGTTTTCGTTATGTATTTGTCTGAATATTTTTTTATAATACCTAAGGCACCTACTATGATAGGAATTGTTTCTGTTTTTAGATTCCACATTCGAGTTACCTCTATTTCCAGGTCTTTGTATTTTGAAAGTTTCTCCATTTCTTTTAGAGAAATGTTGTCATCTGCTGGTATTGATACATCAATTAGAAAGCATTTTTTTTCTTCATGATCTTTGACAACTATATCTGGTCTATTTGCCTTAATTTCTCTATCTGCGTGTATTGGCATATCCCAGAGTATGGTTGCTTTCTCGTTTTCTGTGACCTTTTCAGGCGTGTGTTTATACCATCTATTTTCTGTTGTTATTCCATAGTGTTGGCATAGCTTCCAGTGTATATAGGTCCCAGCTCTGTCGTGTCTGTGAATATATTCCTTTTTAGCAAGGACTGGGCAGCCAGAGATAATATGGTTTATTGTTTCTTGTTCATCTCCCCATATTCTGCAGTTACTTGTTATGTTTTATTGTTATTATTATTATTATTATTATTATTATTATCATTATTATTATTATTATTATTATTATTATTATTGTTCAGTAGTTTTATTTTAATAACGTGCTTTCACTTCACTACCGAGCGCAGCTCTGTGCGCCTTGAGTATGTGCTGTGGTTTGCTGTGATGTTACTGTATTGAAAGTGTTTTGCGTAGGATGTGTCCAGTGCCCAGTAGTGCAATTTTCTGTATGTTATATATATTTGTAAGTCCTGGTGTTTTTGTTATGTATTTGTCTGAATATTTTTTTATAATACCTAAGGCACCTACTATGATAGGAATTGTTTCTGTTTTTAGATTCCACATTCGAGTTACCTCTATTTCCAGGTCTTTGTATTTTGAAAGTTTTTCCATTTCTTTTAGGGAAACATTGTCATCTGCTGGTATTGATACATCAATTAAAAAGCATTTTTTACTTCATGATCTTTGACAACTATATCTGGTCTATTTGCCTTAATTTCTCTATCTGTGTGTATTGGCATATCCCAGAGTATGGTTGCTTTCTCGTTTTCTGTGACCTTTTCTGGCGTGTGTTTATACCATCTTTTTTCTGTTGTTATTCCATAGTGTTGACATAGCTTCCAGTGTATATAGGTCCCAGCTCTGTCGTGTCTGTGAATATATTCCTTCTTAGCCAGGACTGGGCAGTCAGAGATAATATGATTTATTGTTTCTTGTCCATCTCCACATATTCTACAGTTACTTGTTATGTTTCATTTCATTATATGTTTTTGGTAATTTCTGGTGGGGAGGCTTTGGTCTTATGCAGCAATCAAAAATCCTTATTATTATTATTATTATTATTATTATTATTCAGGAATTGTTATTATTATCCTGGAATCGAACTCAGAATCTTGGGGTTAGTAGCCCACGCTCTTAACCATATAAGGTTGTTGCAAAACATTGTTGTAAAGTTTTGTTAGCAGTTAATGACTCCTTGGGAAGGCATTCAACCTGAAGTTAGGGGGTTTTATCCTTTCCTGGAGACTTCCATTTGTTTATTATCAATGTTTATTCCAACCATATGTTTAGTATCTATGGAGTTAAATTTATGCTTGTTAATATTAATATGTTTATTTTCAATTCTTTCTTCTTTACTGATCTTATTTCTATCCTTATTCATGCTATTACTTAGTTTACTTAAATAAGATTGCTTGATGTATTTACTTTTATTGCACTCAGTATCAAGTTTCATCATATTTAATATCCTATCATTACTGGGAACTTTATTAATATTTTGATTCTCGATATAGTAAATTTTGTCCTTATACCCAGCTTCAGGTAATGAATGGTTTATAGTAATTTTCATTTTGTGCAAATACATCCATATCTGTAGAAAGCTTTGAAATATGAGTTAATATATTTTCAATGATAGAATTTATGATGTTTCTAGGATGATTACAATTTTTATTCACATACCTCAAGCACTCATTCAGTTTATGATATGGTTGGTATAGTTCTGTACTTAAATCCAGAGTAACTTCAAGGAAGTTAACTTTAGTATAATCATTTTCTATGGAGATAGAGAATTGGAGATAAAGAAATTAACAAGTTTCTTTTGGGTCTTTACTAGACATATGGATAGTGAAAAGAACATCATCGCTCTATAATCCACCCACTAATTCAGGAAATTCACTATGTATACAGTTAAGAATGTAAATGCCCACTAAATCAGTTACTTGAGTAGAGTTGCTGGACCCCATAATAATGTCAAAATAATCAGGTCTATCGGTCCGAGCCCAGTACTTTCCATTGAATTCTGTTATGGTTTTCCTAGCTATTAGTATAATAATGTCAACTTCATGCTTGGATAAATTTGAATTCTTCATCACAAAAATTAAGGCTTTATTGAGAAGTAAAAGGTTAATGGATGAGAAATAATTTGATATATCCAAGAGAACAGATTTAGTATGTTTTTTTTTTTTATCCTTAATATTAATGAACCAATCAATTACTTCCAAGAAATTAGACTAAAAACATATATTCAATAAACATTTTGTCTAAGCTTAAAGAAATGCTTATCAATAATCATAATAAATTTATTAATCTTACCAATATCTGATTTAGATGGGCAAATCTCTTCCCTCACACCAAAAACCTCTACAGAGCTCTGCCTTACTTCTGCACCATCAGACCTAAATACCTTCATCCTTCCCTCCCTTCCAAACCATCTTCCTCCTCCTCTCTCTCCCTCTCTCTCTCTCTATATATATATGTGTGTGTGTATGTGTGTGTGTGTGTGTGTATGTGTGTGTGTGTATAAATGGATGAATGAATTATCCTTTGTTTACAGTTAACACAGAAAATTCAATAAACAGTTACCAGGGTAGCAAAATTCATGCAAGTAACAAGGATGAAGCGACCTTTTCAAAGGTAGAAACTCCAGGTTAATCTGCAGTAACTTGTATAGCATAACTTCAGGAAGCCAGCCAATCACCTAATAACCTATCAATCAGGTGACTCCACTAGCCAGATAGACTTCACTCTCACCAGACAGCAGGATGCATGGTTGCTCTTAAATGCAAAGGCTCTCCCTGGTGAAGAATGTACCTCACCCCTAGCATAGAACGGTCATTAGCAACTTCAGACTCCAGGCCAGAATGATGCCAAGAAGCAGACCAACCTGGAAAAGAAGGATCTGCAAGCTTAAGGACCTTTCATATGGTCAGAGATTTAGGGACATCCTAATTGAGAAATTTGACGAGAGGGACGAGCAACTACAAACTTGTGACATACAGGGCAACTGGGAATTCTTGCGAGACAGCTTGATGAGTGCCACAGAACAATTTTGTGGATGGTGCAAAGTCCCCTCCAGACCCAGGGTAATGTAGTGGTGGAACAATAGCATAGACAGGGCCATTAGAGCAAAGAAACAGGCCTGGAAGACTTGAAAGAGTGGGGGAAGCAATGAACTGTATCAGATAACCAGAAGGGAAGCAGAAAAGAAGTTTGCCTATGTTCAGCACGATGAGGACCAACAAACTGAAGTAGTTTGGATTGCAAGACAGTGTGTGAAAGAAAATTGTGATGTCATAGGAGAGAAATGAGTCAGCATGGATGATTGTGCACTTACTTTTAATGAGTTGATTTGGAGAAAGCTTTTGACAGAGTCCCCTGATTCATTATCTAGTGGTTGATGCAGAAATTAGGGATAGACAAGTGGTTGGTGAGAGCTGTACAAGGACACTACCAGTAAGGTGAGGGTGGGCAACGAGTACAGCGAAGAATTCAGGGTACAAGTAGGGGTTCACCAAGGATTGGTGGTCAGCCCCTCTTGTTCATCATAATCCTCCAAGCAATAACAGAGGAATTCAAGACAGGCTGCCCCTGAGAGCTCCTCAATGTTGATGACCTTGCTCTTATAGCTGATTCACTCCCTGAGCTAGAGAAGTTCTAGGTATGCAAACAAGGTCTTGAATCAAAGGACCTTACAGCTAACCTAGCAAAAACCAAAGTCATAGTAAGTAGGAAGGCAAACAAATCACAAATCCCCTCAGGTAAATGGCACTGCTCAATCTGTAGAAAAGGTGTAGGTAGAAACTCCATAAGATGCACCCAGTTTCTTAGCTTTAGACACACAAAAGATATGGCAACATCAAAGAGAAATTAACAGAGAAACTAACTTTTATATATAGAAGGTGTACAAGCATAATAAATGAAAGACCAGCAATGGAAATGTGTTGCAGAAGATGAAAAACCTGGCCTTGTGCTGCTGCACAACAATTTGAAAAGGAAATGCTGTTATGTGCAATGACAAAGTAAAAAGACTTGGGGACAGTTTCTGAAGAAGCCATATGAGGTTACTAAGAAGCTTTTCACTGAATCGGAGAGTGGTACTTTATCGTGCACAAAAGAAGAATTAGACATTCATATCAAAGAAACCTACAGCAATCCACACCATAACCAGCCACTGCCACCACTAAATGGGCTGATATTGAATTTCAAATTGGGGACATCAGTGAGAAAGAGGTGAATGATTTTGTAAGAAAAGCTAGAGCAAAGAGTGACCCAGGTGATGGTGTCTCATAAAAAGTTTATAAATATTGCAATCGTCTGTTGTCCTACTCTGAAAGCTGTGGCACAAAGAGACTCTAGTAGAGGATTGGTGTAAGGCAGAAGGCATATACCTGCCAAAGGAGGCTAATGCAGAGACTATAAAACAGTTTAGGCCGATATCTTCATTGAATGTGGAAGGCTAGATCTTTATGGGAATTCTCTCAACGATAACTGTGACATATTTACAGAGTTGTTGTTCAAAACGTTAAGTTCTCTGGATGTGTCGAACACTGTTTTTCGATTCAGAAAGTGATCCAGGATGGCAAACAGAACAAAAGAAGTATGAAGGCTTGACCTAGCTAATGTATATGGCTCAGTGCCACACAAATTACTGATAAGAGCCATGGACCACCTCCACATTCCAGACAAAGTAACCAAATTAATGAGGATATATTATGAGTTTCGAGATGAGGTTCACAGCTAGAGATTTTGCAACAGACTGACACCAATTGGAGATTGGTATTGCTGCTGGCTGTACAATATCTGTCACATGGTTTATCTTAGTCAAGGAGATAATTTTGAAAGCTGTGGATTTTTTGGAACAAATTGCCCATGTACAATTGCCTAAGAAAGCCTTCATAGATGATGTGACACATCTATCAACAGACAAGTAGATCATGTAGAGTACTCTCTTGAGACTAAATGAGCTTGTGAAGTGTCAAGGATGTGATTTTGAGCAAAAAGTTGCGTAGTCTGACATTTATTAAGGGAGTGCAGAAAGAAGTAAAGTTTTGAATAGCTGAAGAAAGCATTCCAACAGTCAAAGAAGAACCCGTCAAGAGCTTTGGGTGAGTATACGCTGAAACATTGTAAGATAGGAGTTGTGGGATGGAAATTATGAAACAAGCCGAGGATGGATTATCAGTGATGGATAACTCAGAGTTACCAGGTAAATATAAAATTTGGTGCTTGCAGTTCAGCTTGTATCTGCAACTCTCATGGCCACTTTTAATATACGAAGCAGCATTGTCACGAGTTCAAATCATTGAAGAAAAATGTAATCTGTTCATTAGAAAGTGGCTAGGCCCACCTCGGATATTGAACAGTTCAGCTCTTTATCGTAAAAGAGGCTCGTTGCAGTTACCACTGGCGTCAATAGTTGAAATTTATGAACTAGGGAAGGTACGAACGATGATGATGTTGAGAGAGTCGAAAGACACGGAAACCAGCAGATGTGAAAATAGCCAGAAGTGGAAAGCAGAAGCAGAGACTGATGACATCCTGTCTTCTCTTACACATCGAGATATAGTGGGTGCAACACAAATTCATTGGAAGAGACCTGGTCTTGGTGCAGAAGATCGGTTCAGACCATTTGCAAGTATGATGTGGCACAAACACAGATCTGCTGTTAATAACAACATCAAATTGAGGGAAGCAGAGAGAAGAGAGCTTCATTTGATCCAATGCATTCAACAAAGACAGATGACGAGATGGGAGGAACATGTTGTTGAGAGAAAAATAAGTTGGAATGAGATATGAAGGTGGACCACATCTCGGCTAAGTTTTGTGATTCATTCATCCTATGATGTTTTGCCATCACTTGCAAATCAAGTAAGATGGAACGTCTCAGGGAATGATATATGCAAATGCAGAAAGGATGGAACACTGAAACAAATTCTTTCCAACTGTTCACTAGTACTCAATAGGTATACATGGAAACACAACCATAAGTTTATCTTCAATGCTATAAAGAACCAAATTAATCTCAACAACATGAAAAAAAAAAAACTGTTGAAAGTACCAACTAGAGATTTCATTACTTTCATGCACTCAGGACAGCAGATCCAAACTTCTTGTGAGCAATGAAGTGGAATGGCTATTGGAAGGTGACTGCAGATTTACTAGGATGCCAGGAACTCTTTCTCATCCCAGTTACAAAAAAAAAACTGGACATTGTAATGTGGTGTGAAAGGAAGAAAGTTGTGAATCTACTTGAGTTAATAGTTCCTCATGAAGATAACATGGATGCCACTTGGGCTTGAGAGACTGACCGTTAATAACCTCCTCGAGATGTAAGCTGGAAAGTGGAGCATTTTCCAATTGAAGTGGGATGTAGAGGGTTTGTTGGACACAGTGTGAGGCAACTGTTCTTATTGTTAGGCCTAAGTCATCATAAAGTACATACAACCATGATCAATATCCAAACTACAATGGAAAAGGCTAGCCACTGGATTTGATTAAAAAGAAACAATGATCAATGGCTAGAAGAATATTGGGCTTTATTTGATAACCAGTTGATTTAGCAAGTGGGGCCCTCATATCAATGAGGTAGGGGGAGGGCTGGTGCGCATTGATGGTGTCAAGAGGTAGGCCCCAAAACGGCATGCATTCTCTCCTGAACTCTCGACTGGTAGCACTTGCATGTGCAAGTTGTTTGCAAGATATATATATATATATATATATATATATATATATATATATATATATATATATATATATATATATATATATATATATATATATTGTTAATCAAATATATTCAATGAGAATACAATATACTGAATTTCTAATGAGTACTCTTGATAGGGAAATGTCTGAAACATTTAAGGTCTTTAGACATTTAATAAGACCGATTATATATTATATTATAAAATAAGAGCAGGAAAATTACATCAAAAAATCATCACAGAAGATATACGTCCAAAATAATATTGTATTAATAGATATATAAATATATAAAGTATGATTATATGAAAATTTTAAAATATCTTATGATCATTTCATGAATGTATTACCCTTCGAAATAGAATCTAAAATTGATAATCATTATTAGGTAATACGTCCACTCGTCAGAAAGACAGAGGGTGAATTTCCATGTAGTCAATCAAATGCTATTTAAAAATATATGCAAAAGATGTTGTTTAAAGATGTTGTTTAAAAAGTTACTGGCTGCAGTAATCCATAATGGCTGTGTACAAATATAAAACCCATAATTATGTTCCCTTCAATGTGTGATCCATAAATGCAAAAAATAAAAGTAGTTGAATTTTTGCCTTTTGTAGTTGTATATACAAAATTAGAAGATGACATTGTTATATTTTATGCAAATGTAAAAATAGTCATTTACTGATCCAATATAGAGTAAATATAATGTGATGTTTAAATTATTATATTTAAAATCAGTTTGTTGTACATTACAGGTGTACAGGTTCAAATTCCCTGTTCAAATCCTGTCTTCATACTCTTAATTGCTTTATCTACCATGGTACTGTCAACTCGAATCGCTGGTCCCTCTGTTGGGTCGACATTCAGCAGACTCTCTTTCTCCCATTCATTCTCTTTATTGAGCAACCTTTTGTAGTGGCGTCTCCATACCTCTTTCTTTGCAGCCTCGTTTAGTGCAAGTGTACCATCATCCATGCGAACACATTTCTCTCCCACGACATCACGACTCTCTCTCACACACTGTCTTGCAACACGAAATACCTCAAGTCTTTGGTCCTCACGGCACAGAACATTGGCAAACTTTTTCTTATCTGCTTCCCCTCTGGCTAAATAAACCTGTCTCCTAGCTTCCCTTCTGGCAGTCTGATACAATTCCCTGCTACCACCATTCTTCCAGTCCTTCCAAGACTGTTTCTTTTGTCTAATAGCCCTCCTTCCAAACCTGTTTCTTTTGTCTAATATATATATATAATATATATATTATAAATATGAATAAGAAATGGAAAAGAAAACAATAAATTGAGCAATTATAAATTCCATTCAATTTAAATATTTTATACAAACAAATGACACATCTCATAAATTACAGCTGTTTCCGCTTCATTAATAAAACAAAGTTTTTCATGAATAATCAAATCCGTTTAAATATGTAATGATGCTTCATCAGATAGACATTTCTGAAAATATTTCTAATTGCTAAGACTTTATGAAAATGCTTTATAAGAGCAAGCTTAATCATAAATAAATAAATAAATAAATAATCTAAATTCATAAATTTAAATCTATAAACATTCCATTATATAACCGATTTTTTTTTAACGATACACACATTCATATATACATATTTATATATACTTATACCCCTATCATTTATGTATACATACATACACAAACATGTACATATATACACATGCATATACACATACACGAGTTTAGTTATTCATCTGTGTGTGACTGTGTGTATATATATATATATATATATATATATATATATATATATATATATACACATCTATCTATTTTTTACAATTTACATACATATGCAATTCATACATACATATATATATTGATGTTAAAACATTATTTAATATATTAATTCAAATCTAAATGTTATTAATTTGACTATGAGAATGCAAGGGAGAGGAATTTCAACCATGTTTCGTGGTCTGCTACCACAACAGCTCCTTTATAGGATCCAGTTAGCTCAAGACATCATCAGGAGGAACCACGTCTGGTTTCGGCCCCTACTCCTCTACCGTTTTGATGTGGCGGGGCCACCCCCTTTCGGAGGTGTCTTCAGCTCTGGTGTTGGGTGCATGTCTTCTTTCTTCTATTCCCTGGCCTCTTTGATGCAGCATCAACGAGTGTCAGTGTCCGACTGATCGTCATGTCAAGTTCCCCTTTTTATATCTGCTGCTAGGCTCCAGCAGGCAGCCCCAGCTAGTTGTCACGTGACACTGTCTAAATTTCCCGCTGCTAGGGTCCAACTATTTTTTCCGTTTATAGAAACAAAATGAAAAAAAATCAATTTGATACAGTCAATGAAAAAATTCATTTAAATATATACATACAACAAAAACAAAGTAATACAATACAAATGAAATGTCCCACATACTAACAATGAACCAAAACAATAAATGAAATAAGATAAATACGCTATATCTACATGTATACCCCATTATTCATTTACTTACCTACATATACTAATCGATACTTATAAAACAAAACGAAAAATGAAATCACTTCTATACATACATAGAAAAATAAATTGTATATATACATCAAAACCAAAATATTACATATATAAAACAATTTATTGTTTTAGTTTTCATCTAACCCTCACACTTATATATATTATTTTTAATACACACACACTTATACAGATACATTGATGTACATACATATATACATCAATGCCTATATATATATATATATATATATATATATATATCTTCACAAAACACAAAAACAAAAGATGAAGACAGGTGGTGTAGATAACAAACAGAAAGTCTTTAATGTTTCAAGCCTACGCTCTTCTACAGAAAGGAACACAGAAAGAAACAAGGAGAGAGAAAAAAAAAAAAAAAATATATATATCTCAAACAATATACATATATACATATATATATATATATATATATATATATATATATATATATATATATATATATATATATATATATATATATACATATACATATATATATATATATATATATATACATATATACACATTTATATATTTTAAATGAGATAAATACACTATATCGTCATATATATCAAATTATTCATTCACTCCCATATATACACATATCGATACCTATAAACAAAATGAAAAACGAAGCCAACTCTATATAGACATACAAAAATAAAGTTTATACACACTTCAAATCAAAGTAATATCAATATAAATGAAATGACCCAAATACGAACATCAAGACAAACCACCAATTATACATGATAAATGCTCTATATCTATTTGTATATATAATTTTATAAGGTTTGAACTTTCATTATAGTAATATCAGTGTCAATCTTTAGCATACAAGGGATCCACTTAGTGGTCTCTCCTCTTATTTATATTTAAATATAATTCACATTCCTCACACGTTTTTTATGTATGCTGACCACTGGTTCAAATTGGTATTATTTAATATTAATTTCTATCCTTATCATTTAATTTTAAATATCTGTGTTCTCTAGCCAGTTGATTTGCTGCTGAATTTTATACACTGCTGTTATTTTCTGGCTTAGCATACTAGTATCAGGATATTCAAATTGAAGTTATTATACATAACAGTGGAACTCTATACATGCGTATCCTCTCATGGAGACGAGTGGTGTCTAATTCCATTACTATGTGTCAGCACAGATTTCACTGAGGAGCCACAAACAATAATTAAATTGTTTATGGTGAAACCTTAAAGTATGGAATTAAGTGCTATGTTCATTTCTTTTCATTTATCTAGCTTGTAAACATCGAGCATCTTGCTAATTCGAGAACACATTTTTTGTGGTAGAATGGTTTAACATCTATTTTTGCATACAAGATATCCACTTAGTGGTCTCTCCTCTTATTCATGTATATATATATATGTATATATATATATATATATATATATATATATATATATATATATATATATATATATATATGAATCAAACTGTAAGTTCCAATAAATTGTTAAGTGCCCTTCTTTCGTTTGTCCACGCACTCGTTATATATATATATAATATATACACATACACTAGCAGAGATACCTGGCATTGCTTGAGATTAAAATGGCATAGTTTGTGTATATATATATTACAGTTATGTTGAAACATGATACGGGAAAGTGCAACATTGATGACAAAACATTTGTGAAGTAAATGATGGGCTAATTCAACTAAGTGACTTGTCATTTGTCCGTTTGGAGTATTCCAGGCCCTAACCTGTCATAGAAAACTGTTGGTGGAATGTGGGGGGTATGTGATTTTTGAATGCACTGGAAAGCCGTCAGTGGATATACTCTCCTTTGTGGCAGTCGGCGCTGCCTGTAACATGGCCCATCATCTGAAGTTTTGACACCTTCTTTGGGTTTGTTGTCCTACATCAGTCATAAAGTAAATTTGGAGGAATTGTGGTTGCTCATTTGTGGGTAACAGGGAACCAATGAGATGATAGACTTACCCTTGAATCTTGAACATTGATGTAAATCCATGTTCAGCTATCTCCTTAGATGCACCAAAATGATGTCATTTGAAATGCAGAATGGTATTGTCTGATATTGTCCAGAAAATCCTTTGACTGGATGGAAGTGTCTTCCAGAAGATCTATAAGAGGTTGAGGAGGAGCTGGTAGTGCCAGTAGCACTTACCACATGAGCAGCACATGCCATTAGTTTCATTTGGAAATTTTAAAGCTTTGCAGAAATGACAATTTGAGCTTAGCACACAAATTTGGACAAAATTATCATTTTTATATGAATGGGATGGATCATATCTGAAAACAGCTCCAGGAGTTGTGAAGAACGAATTTGTACGTAGTCTGTTTCTGAGAGATATTCTATTGGATTGCTGTCTAATCATTAAAATTTTGTTTTAATGATTCAGCATTAAGTGCTACAGCATGCGTTTGCTGATCTTGGGAAAGTCTCATCTCCCTTCTATATTGATACTCCATCTAATGTACTGCAGCATGCTTTGCTGATTTTGAGAAAGTCTCATCTCACTTCTGTCTTGAGACTCCATTTGATGTGCTGCAACATGCATTTGTTGATCTTAGGAAAGTCTTATCTCCCTTCTCTCTTGAGACTCTTGCTTTTGGTTTTCTGCAATCCGCCTTGCTTTATACTTGTTTCTGGAGAGATTACGTCTTTTCTTTGGTGACATATTTTTTTCAATATTATAAGCCAAAAATTATAAACATAGAAGAAATTACATTATTTACATTTGATGGATATTTGTCCTCATCTTGTTTGTTGTTAACACAATGTTTTGGCTGATATACCCACCAACCTTCATCAGGTGTCTTGGGGAAATTTCAAACCTGGGTTCTCATTCCTAAGGTATTTTTCAATGTCATTATTATTGTTATTATTATTATTATTATTATTATCATTATTATTATTATTTTTATTATTAGTATTATTATTCAGATTACTGCCTGGAATCGAACTTGAAATCTTGGGGTTAGTAGCCCGTGCTCTTAACCACTATGCCATATGACTGTGGGCATAGAAGAAATTATAGAGTAATCTTAATATTGTAAGCAGTTGTATGTATGTAGTATGTCTTTAGTTTTGTATGCAGTATGAATTAACCAAATAGAAGCACATATATGAACTGCTAATTTCACAGCAAATTTGCAACTACTGCGATAATTGCAACTACTACAATAATTATTAACTATGAATTATTAATTATGAACGGTAAATGTGTATTTTTATATACCTTGAACCTGCCAGGTCTTGTTTTTTGTCAAGATTTTCACCTCCAGTTATTTGTTATGTCAGTCAACACATACACTGACACACCGTTCCACTGTTGTGGCCATAAAGATGGAAAGTTGCCGATGTGTAATGTTGTTCACATTAGGATATAATTAGAATTAAAAGTGAAGGTGAAACATTATATCACATTACAATATAGATGTTATTCTTTTACATTTGATATGTAATACCAAAACAGTGCAAATATTGTATTGTTCTAATCCAAATGAAAAAAAAAATTTTGATATTCATGGAGTCTGATACTATTACCATGGAAAAATTTGATTTCATCTGGTTGAGCCATTTGAAAATGGATTTGGAACAGACAGAGACACAAAGAATTTTCCCGAGTATAATCAGCCAAAATTGTGAAGATAATCTGGTACTCGACTGAGGAAAGAAAACTTTGAATGACCCATCCTTATTTTCTTTGCATCGTCTATCTGGATGTTTTGTTGTCCCATTTTTTGTATCACCTAACTGTCCGGATGTTTTGCGTTCTTGTCCCATTTTGTATTTTATATATATATATATATTGTTGTACTTGGGGATGGTCACGCACTGTATATTTGGTGTTAATTTGCTTCAGCTTTATATTACATTATATTACATTAATCCTATTTCGGCCAGAGTTCTTTCGTCACACTTCTGTGACCTCATCAGTGGTCCTTTGCTTTCTTCTTTCTTCTGTGTGTCTCACCTTGCTAACTATCAGCCATTTTGTATTTTGTATTCCTATTGTATGTGTCTACGCATGCGTATCCTTCAATGTGTCTATGTTTTTGTAAGTGCATGTGTGTATGGGGAGTGTCTGTATCATCTATATCCTCTGTTAATACATGTTCGTTTGTTTTTGATTTTATTTATTTATTTGTTCATGTGTTTATATCTACTTTTTTTTTTTTGTATTTAATTAATTTTGTTAACATATGTAGTATTTAATTCCATTTGTTTATCTATGTATTGTATTATATTTTGTTCATATTGTTATTGGTTTATGGGGAACGTATTGTCATATGTTGTGGTTTATGGTTTGTTAGGGGTGTGTGTTAGTGTTCCATTCTAGTTTCCTATTCAGGCTAGGTTTATCTTCTATTATGTGTGTAGCTTCAGTAATTTGTATAAGTGCTGCATCTCTGCTATGTGTGGATAAGATTTTAATTTCTATGTTGTTGATTGAGCCTCCATGTTCTTGCTCAGTGTGCTGGTACAGAACTGATGAGCTCTTCCCTTCCTTGAGTTCCCTCCAATGTTCATTTGCCCGCTCCCCTATGCTCCTTGCAGTTTCGCCTACATATGTTTTTGTCTTGTTACTGCATCGTCCCTCTGTACATCTTATACTATAGACCACATTTCTGGTTTTACAGTTTGTTTGTGAGCTAAATCTACATACGGTACAGTTCCTATCAGTGCAGGGGGTTCTACTAAAAGGGTATGTTCTACTGATAAGGGATTTGATAGGGTTGCCTGGCCTTTTAACAACCTTAATTCTTAGCTTAAGTTTGTCTAGGGCCCTTCTAAAGTGGTACACCAGTTCGCCTCTAGGGGTGGTGTCGACGAACATAACGCTCTGGTATTTGTGGCTATCATACCATGAGCTGGCCTTCCTTATTTTCTTCTTAATCCTATCTATGGTGTTCCATGATTTGCTTTTATAGAGTGGGAAAATCCCATTCCTATCGTTACGTTTGATTGTTTCAAACTTCTTCACAGCTCCTTTGTATACCCTGATCCTTTCTTTATGGCTGTAACCTGAGAACTGCATGCGGTGAACGAAATGTTGTATATGTCTCTTTAATTCTGTAGGGTTGCACATGCAGGAGACATTTCGCATAACTCTGACGAGGTCTGCCATCAATATATTGAATTTGGCATTGTCCGCAATAGCCGAGTTCCGGAAAGGTACGCATAAGTGGGCTGGCTACACCCCTGGTATAGGCCTTGGATTTAGATCTCACTTGGCTTGCTAGGTCTTCTCACGCACAGCATATTTCCAAAGGTCTCAGTCAGAAGTCATTGCCTGGGTGAGGCCCAATGTTCAAAGGTCTTGCCTCACCACCTCAGTCCAGGTCTTCCTGAGCCTACCTTTTCCACGAGTTCCCTCAACTGTTAGGGTGTGGTACTTTTTCACGCAGCTATCCTCGTCCATTCTTGCCAGCGCAATTGTCTCTCTTGCACACCACAACTGATACTTCTTATGTTCAACTTTTCTCTCAAGATACTTACACTCTGTCGGGTATGCACACTGACATTACTCATCCATCGGAGCATACTGGCTTCATTCCTTGTGAGCTTACGCATGTCCTCAGCAGTCACAGCCCATGTTTCACTGCCATGTAGCATGGCTGTTCGTACATATGCATTACCTTTGTTGCCAGCAGAGGTAAGAGCTCTCTGAACTTTGCCCAGGCTATTCTTATTCTAGCAGCTACACTTTCAACACACCCTCCCCCACTACTAACTTGGTCACCCAGATAGCGGAAGCTATCAACTACCTCTAGTTTTTCTCCCTGGAATGAGACAGAAGTTGTTTCCTGTTTGTTTACAGTGTTTATTGCACCTGAACATCTGCCACATGCAAAAACTATCTTCCTAGTTAACCTGCCTTTGATATTGCTGCACCTCTTATGTGTCCATAGTTTGCACTGGGTACATCTTATAGAGTTACTACCTACACCTTTTCTACATATTGAGCAGGGCCATCTACCTGAAGGGGTTTGTGTTTTATCTACCTTCCTACTTATTAGGACTTTGGGTTTAGCTAGGCTGACTTTAAGGCCCTTCGATTCTAGTCCCTGCTTCCACACCTGAAACTTCTCTAATTCTGATAGTGACTCAGCAATTAGTGCAAGGTCATCAGCATAGAGAAGCTCCCAGGGGCATCCTGTCTTGAATTCCTCTGTGATCGCCTGGAGGACTATGATAAATAGGAGGGGGGCTGAGGACAGAACCTTGGTGGACCCCTACCGCCACCTGGAATTCATTACTGTACTCATTTCCAACCCTCACTTTACTGACAGCATCTCTGTACATGGCTCGCACAGCTCTCACTAACCATTCTTCTATCCCAAGTTTCCTCATTGACCACCAGATAAGGGATCGGGGGACCCTGTCAAAGGCTTTCTCCATGTCAACGAAAGTCAGGTAAAGAGGTTTATCCTTGGCTAGGTATTTCTCCTGCAGCTGTCTTACCAGAAATATAGCATCAGTGGTGCTTTTACCTGGCACGAACCCAAACTGCATCTCATCTAAACTGACTCTCTCCCTAATTAGTTGGGCTATGACCCTCTCCATGACTTTCATTACCTGATCTAACAGCTTTATACCTCTGTAATTATTTGTATCTAAAGCGTCACCTTTACCTTTGTAGCAGTTGACTATGATGCTGCTACACCAGTCATTGGGTATGACTCCTTCGTGTATCACCTGCTTAGCTATACGGGTGACTAGGCTATAGCCGACACTGCCAGATATTTAGAGCATCCCTGCAGTGATTCCTGATCGGCCGGGGGCTTTCCCTCTCTTCATACTCTTAACTGCTTTATCTACCATGGTACTGTCAATTCGGATAGCTGGTGCCTCTGTTGGGTCGACATTCGGCAGACTCTCTTTCTCCCATTCATTCTCCTTATTGAGCAATCTATCGTAGTGGCATTTCCAAACCTCTTTCTTAGCAGCCTCATTTAGTGCAAGCGTACCATCATCCATGCGAACACATTTCTCTCCTACAACATCACTATTCTCTCTCCTACACTGTCTTGCAACACGAAATACCTCAAGTCTTTGGTCCTCATGGCGCAGAACATTGGCAAATCTTTTCTTATCTGCTTCCCCTCTGGCTAAATAAACCTGTCGCCTAGCTTCCCTTCTGGCAGACTGGTACAATTCCCTGCTACCACCGTTCTTCCAGTCCTTCAAAGCCTGTTTCTTTTGTCTAATAGCCCTGTCTATGTCCTTGTTCCACCACCACGTTACTCTGGGTCGAGAGGGGACTTTACACCAGCCACAGATCTGGTCAGTAGCTCTCAGCAGGTTGTCCCGCAGAAATCTCCAATTGTCTTCCATGTTGTATGGTGCTATATCCCCTTCTATTTCGTCAAATGCTTTGAGTAACATATCTCTAAATCTCCGTCCATTTGCAGGGTCTTTAAGCTTCCACACCCTTCTGGTCTACTTCTGGGCACCCATTTTGCCTTGATCCCGAAGTCGCTAACTACTAATCTGTGTTGAGGGGTACATTCTTCGCCAGGGAAGGTTTTGGCATTTATAAGCCGCCCTCCGTCCCTATTTCTGGCGAGGATGTAGTTGATTTGGCTAGAGTGTCTGCCGGATTGGTAGGTGACTAGGTGACAGGTAGGTTTCCTGAAGTTGGTATTGCAAACCATAAGATCGGTTGCATCACAGAACGCCAACAGTCTGGTTCCCTCCTCGTTGCAGGAAACGAAGCCATAGCCTCCATGTATGCCATCCAAATATTGATATCTCAAGTATTTCAAATTTAGCATATGCAAAACAATACTGATACATTATTCTGATTAATAAAAACTATAAATAAACATTTACTGTATCTGTACACAATATACCAACCTTATTTTATATACTTTTGACCAAGATGCCTTATGTTAAAACTTCCCCCTGCTCCATTATAAACTGGTCTGCT
>NC_142944.1:26678311-26718311 GCF_046866305.1 Octopus bimaculoides | reverse complement strand
ACTGGGTTTTAGGCTGACCAGTCTGTAGGCTTGATCTCATGTTGATAGTAAATTGTTTCAATTGAACATGCAACCAAAGGAGGGAATTTTTAAGGGAGGTATTAAGTTCATCAGCGGGTGTTTCTTTGGGTATAATAAGCAGAATTTGTTGAAAATCTCCTGCAAGAAGTAGAGTTGCACCTCCAAGGATGTTGTTGTTCGATCTAAGGTCTCTCATTGTTATATCTAGTACTTGTAGGGAACATTTACAGGACATAGTTGCTTCATCCAAAACAATGAGTTTGTACTTTTTCAAAATTGTCGCTTCATCCAAGGAATGCATTATGTAGCACATTGGGTTTTCTTGATGTACTACATTGAAAGGCAATTTGAAGGTAGAGTGTGGTGTTTGTACACTGTTGAGAAGAGTTGAGGCTATTCCTGAGGAGGCCACAGCAATAGCAAGGTCACCATTATGCCGCAACTTTGCAAGAAGAAGATTCAAGAGGAGTGCTTTTCCAGTTCCACCAGGGGTGTCTTAGAAAATGTTTCTGCCATTGTGTGTATAGATGTTTTTGAGGACAAAATTATATACGTCAGCTTGATCAGAATTCAGAAGGGGGCTCATTGTCAGCTATGTACTGTTTAAGTTTGTGGATGTTTCTCTGAGAATGAGGTGATTGGACAGGCATCTTCATTTGTGTCTGGTGTGTTGAGAGAATAAGTGTCCAATCATTGATCTCCAATTGCCATAATCAAGTCTTCCAAGAGAAGAAGCCCTCTGTTGTAAATGACAGGAATAGTATGATGGTCAACACTACCTGTGATTTGGCGAATCTGCAGCAAAATGTCATGGCACATTGAGTCTTTGTATTTATTCCAAAGTGAATATGCCTCTGTCAGGTTGCAGAAAATCAGCATCATTGCAAAAAAGGTGTTGGAGCTTGTGCAGAGAATGACACAGAGAGGCCTCTTTGAGTGCCTTATTATATTGATCGTCTGTATCCAAAAGTTCCCATTTGGAGCAGTTGTCTTTGAAAGTGCCACATAAGTGGCTGTCCACTGTGCAAAGGTCGTCAAAGGAGGTTGATCCCTTAATGACATGAAGTAAGAGTCGTAGATGGAAGCAAGGGGTGAACTGTATAGATGTGTCCAATTGTGTTGCTTTTGGTACACAGATGGATCCAACTGCATAGGCTGGCTTTGTTTTCTTTGTTGCCACTGGGAAAATGATTGATTTCATGTATAATAATGTGGTACTCAGCATACAAAATAGATATAAGGCTGTAAGAGTGGTCTTTGATGGAGCAACTGCTTGTTGAATGAGGTTGTCTTCTGTGAAGTAAATTCACTGCCTATTTTCAAGGTTCTCCATATGGCTTCAGTGGTGGATATGTAGCATCCAGTTTAGAAAAGAGTTACTTCATCATTTGTAAAATCTGTTGATCGTGTAGATTTTATTTGAAAAATGGTTCTATCTGATTCTTTAGTAATGTACTTGCATATGTAATGTATGGATTTGATAGAATTACAGAATTCTATGTTGATGTGTGCATGAAATGTTTTGCAGAGCATCTTGTTGTGTGACCCACCAATTGTCAACCAAAAACGTGTAGTGAGGGATACAAATGTAAGGGAGACAATCAATTTCTGAATGTTACTTCACAATTTTTCTTGTAATGTAACTGGTAGCTCACATATGATATTACACAAAACATTTTTAATTTCATTTTCCACTTGCAATGCAGCAATCATGGTGTCCTCAAACAGTTCAGTATTTTTCAAAATCAATCTTGATAAACAATCAGCATGTCCTAATTTCTTAAATGATATAAACTCCATCTTAAAATCATAGTTTAGTAATGTAGTACTCCAGTATTGTAACCTATTAGCAGTATGGTTAGGGATTCCTTTCTTCAACTCAGATAATAATGGACAATAATCAGTTTGTAGTGGAAAATTACTACCGCGTAAAAATCTATGAAATTTTTTTTGCGGCAAAAGTAATCACTAGAGCCTCTCTTGCAATTTGGCTGTAATTTTTTTCTGCAGGTAGTAGCAAATGTGAGGCATGAACCACTGCCTTCATGTTAGCATCTTTACATTTATATAGCATTATTGCTCTGATACCATACTCAGAGACATCCAAAGCTCCTACAATCTCCACTGCAGGATCGAAATATGCTAAAGACAAATCTGATGCTAATATTTTTTTAATTTTATCGAACATCTTCTGACAATTTTCAAACTAATATCACTTTACATCTTTTTTCAGTAGATTATTATAGTGGAGCTCTTAACTTATGCATATTTGGTATATAAATTTGATAATAGTCTGCAAGTCCCCAAAAAGCTTGTAAGGTAGATATATTTGTTGGAGGGGGCATATTTTTAATCGCATCTGCCCTCAACAGATCTAGTTGATAACCATTTTCATCAATGATTTGTCCTAAATATTTAATTTGAGGTAAGAAAAATTCACACTTCTCAAAGTGAAGCCATAATCCCTTATTTTTTCAAACACATATTTTATGTATTTGACATGCTGATCTAGGATTCATTTTTAATAAATATATCATCTAGGCAAGCCATAGTGAAGTCACACTCTGCAAGCATCTTAACCATCACTTGTTGAAATATAGCTGGAGTAACTTTTATGCCAAACAGAAGCCAGTTAAACTTGTACAGACCTTTGTGTGCATTGATTGTTAGTAGCTTAGAACATTTATCTTGCACTTATATTTGTAAGCTGGCATCAGAAAGGTCTAATTTTGAGAACAATTTACCACCATTTAGTTTCGAGAAAATTTTCTCTGGGTTAGGTAATGGGTAGTTATACTATTTTAAACAGTTGTTTAGCTCTGTCAAGAAATCTGCACAAACATGTATTTTATTGTTCTTCTTCTTAACATATACAATTGGATTCACCCAATCTGAGTAATCAATCTCTTCAATCACTCCCATTTTTTCTAGTCTATCTAATACTTTAGTTCTTTGTTCCAGTGCAGCAAATACATTATGTTTGGGTTTGAAAACTGGTAATGCATTTTCTTTCACCAGAAATTTGACTTTGAATTTATTGCACCAATTCAACTTGTCTGAGAAAACATCAGGGAACAACCTTTACACTTCTTTTTTTTAATTTTCTGACTCTGTATTTGAACGAGTGCACAACCCCCATTACATTTTTACAAAAATTATTTATGGCTAAATCCCATAAGTTGAACAGGTCCATCTAGTCAGTAACAAAAAGGTTACTTATATTTTTTAATACATATGCTTTCACTTTTATAGTCTTTCTACAAAATATAATGCTACAAATAATTTTGTCTTTAAAAATTAATTTAATCCCTGACGCACCATGGACAATTTTTGATGTTTTCCGTAGGGTAGGCTTCCTGATTTTTTTCCATGTATTTTCATTAATTGAAGTAATGTCACTACCTGTATCTATATTTTACATTTGTATTATTAATTTTTACATACACAAATGTTGAGGCTCATTCGTATTCTTGTCACTGTTTACATGATTTTTTCTGTTGAACTGTTGTCTAGGTTTTGTTTTACAGTGTGATTTTTTATGACTATCTTACTAAACTTGAAGCATTTTTGATTTTTATGAGGACAGTCAAATCTGTAGTGTAATTCACCACATCCAAAACATGGGGCAATTTTCTGCTTTTCATTACTTACTTTCGATCACACCAATTGAATATGTGAGTTAACTTTTTGCTTTGCATTTCTTACTTTTGGTCATCCTGGTTGTATATGAGAGCAGTTTCACTTCAATTTGTTCTGAATCATGTCTTAGGTTGATTATTCTCTGGCATTCCTCAGATATTTCTTGTAGTGTTAGCTTCTGATTCTGTTTTAATTTAGTTGGAATTCAGTTACAAATTACTGTGTCGTTCTTTGCTGTTAAACCTTGCATGAAAATTAAGCATTTAAACATATCTGATGTTAGTTCATTAATTTTAAATTTCTTGCATTCCCTATTAACAATTCCAACACGTAATAAAATCTTTGTCCTCTTATTTTTGTAATATTCATGCATTGCCAGTGTGTATTAAATAAAACTGAAAATCTTTGAAAGTGTATTAACAGTTTCTTTAAAACAGACTTCCTCCGGTCTCTTTGGTAATATGTAGTTATAGTATTTTTCATGCTCAGCTGGGGCCAACTTCCTCAACAAAAGTTGGGTTTTGTTTCATCTTGCTTTAAAAATCTCCTCATACCTTCTGTAGTACACAGGAAATATAATATCCTCATCTAAGTTATATGTGAATTCACTGATGGAGTTTGTGACCATATTAGGGGTGAACAATGTCAATATATTTTCTGTTTTGTTGAGTAGCAACTGTATTAGTAGTTTCTGTTGCTTTTGCAATTCCACCAACTGCTATCATTGCTGTTGTTGTTTCTGTAATTCAATTACTGATGCCAATAATTCTTCCATGTTGAAAACAACAATCTATCCAGCCTGGGTTCAAATATCCTCATTGCTAATTGTGTTATGACATGGTTGGGGTGTGTGCAAGGGTGCAGGAATAGTATTACCCAAATAAATATTTGGATGTGGTTATCTAGAATAACCTTAAGCAAAATTAATATGATCATACAGAATGTACTCTGTACTATGCCAAACATAGGTACAATATATACACAGTAATCCAATACGAATGATCAACACTGTCAACTGCCTGCTGTCAATTGTTGACAGTTCAGTTTCTTTATTTTACTGAAATGCGTCAGTCCACTTTTGGCTATGTAGGGGTGATCAGGATCTTCCACAATACAAAATAAAGTTGGTTAGCAGTTCTAGATGAAAGCATTTATCACAGAACAAGCCATTTAATGAGTTTTATGGTGACATTTAGCAGTTGGAATAAACAGACAAGTAAAAGAATGTCCACACTATGACCACACCCATCCCATTCCTAGCACATTCACATCCAAACCACACACTCACAGACATACATAAATACGCACACCAACATGGATGAGCTTCCATCTATTCACACATGCTTAATTACAATGCCAAGATAGCTGAACACATTATACATACAGACACACATACACTGGTATAGATATATACAAAGCATGTACAAGTTCACATACACACTCACATAATGTACACATATATATACATATGTATACATACATGCCGTATTCATCAAACTTAAAAGAAATACATTTATTCACACAAGGGTTTGTTTTCAAACATATATATACACATACACTCAAAGATCAATATATAGACCTACACATATATACACATGTATGCATACACACACATACTAAAACAAATGCATACTTATATATGTGCACACACATACACCTACATACATAGACATATTTATGATCACACAAATATATACACACACATATATATATATATGTACATGCACACGCAAACAACCATATACACATAACCACATACATGTTCACACACTTGCATGTACATACACATACATGTATGCATAGTTACATATATACAATATTCACTGAACAGAAAAGAGAACAAAAGAAGCTTAACAGAAAATAATATAGAACTCTATGTTTATAAACACAAAAGTCCCACAACAACTACTTCACATTGTCCCCTCCCAAGTACACAATTTAAGGGCTGCAACCATCAATGATAGCACAATGAAGGGGAGATCTGGTGAGATTATTGAAATGGAGTGTTGCCATATCAATGTTTGTGGTGTGCAAGAAGTGAGATAGAAGGGGGATTCTGCTAGATTCCTCATAGGTAAGAAACAGAGGTTCAAATTTTTTGGGGTAGTGATGGAGTGGATAGTGTTGGCATACTCTTAGCAGAAAAAATGGGTAGATAAGGTAATTGAGGTAGTCAGAGTATGTGATAGGGTTATTAAGTTGAGACTTACTATAGATAAATTAACAGCTACATTTATTTATGACTATTCTCCACAGGCTAGGCTGGGTTGGCTGGTAACCAGAAGGACCAATTCTATGAGGTCCTTCTGCAGACTAGCTCAACAACAAATGTCAGTTACTTAGTTACTAGGCTGGTGACTTTAATGGACATGTTGGGCAGCATTCCCATGGATTCTATGGTGTGCATGGTGGTTATGACTTTGGCTCGTGGAATGAGGAGGGAACAAGGCTACTGGAGTTCTGTGACACAAATGATCTCATGATCTGCAACACTAACTTCAGAAAACCAGTCAACCACCTAATCACATATCAGTCTAGTGGGAACTACAGGTCAGCTACATCCTCGCCAGACAATGAAATAGGCAGATGCTCACAAATGCAAAGTCTTTCCCAGGTGTAGAGTGTACACCCCAACATAGGCTACTAGTTATTGACTTCAGAATCAGGGCTAGAAAGACTTGGAAAAACAAACCATACTGAAAAGGAAGATTATGGAAGCTTCTGATGACAGAGAGGAGGAGAATGAGGAAGGGAAATATAGCTTAGAGGACATTAAACGATGATGATGATGATATATGTGGCCATCCATACATACATACAAGCATGTTCATTATGGCTTTTCCTCCTCCCTCTCCCAGCCGAGAGAGGTCTTTGTCTTGTAAGTGCCAGTGCCACGTAAAATGACCTTGTGTTGGTGCCATATAAATGTACCCCTGCCAATGGCACATAAAGAGCACCCAACACACTCTGTAAAGTGGCTGGCATTAGAAAGGTATCCAGCCATAGAAACCATGCCACAGTAGACAACTGGAGTCAACTATCCAACTCATGCCAACATGGAAAACAAACATTAAACAATGATGATGATGATTATGATGATATATATATATATATATATATATATATTTTTCTTGTTTCAGTCATTTTAACTGTGGCCATGCTGGAGCACCACCTTAATGTGGTCATGCTGGAGCATCGCATATATGTATACACACCATATGTATATATACACACACACACACACATAAACATACACACACATATGCATACATACACATACATATATCATTACACACCTGAACATGCATATATGAATTTACACAGAAAAATACGTACTCACTAAGAGAATATGAATACTTTAACACAAAATGATGCAGGCAATAGTGGGTAATTGAAGCAGAGTTATTGGGGTTAGATGGCATAAGAGTATTACAAAGAGGGGAAAAATACAACGGTTTAGAAAATAATACAAAATATAGTAATATAGAATGTAATAGTATGTATTTATAAAAAGATAACACAAAATTATGTAAACAGAGGTATCTAGATTGAGTGTAGTTCTGAGTGTCAGATAATGAAGAAAGAATATTACTAATAGCTAGTGATAGATATGTGTTCAATACCAGTTATAAAATATAAAATATATATATATATATATATATATATATATATATAATTATACACCTTAAAATATAAAAAGTAAAAAGTGAAATTTTAAATAAAAGATACAGTAAAATAAGATAACATAAAAATTATAGATACAAAATATAAAAATATAGAATAAAAAATAAGATAAACATTAAAGTAACAAATATCGCAAAAATATGAGACCATAATTAAAAAGAAAAGTAAAAGATAATTAAGAAATTCCAAATTAAAAGAAAATCATAACCAATAGTCTGGGATGTAGTCTTGGTCAAAATCTACAAATGAGATGAAGTATTCAATTAAAAAATAATGAGACTATAGATAAAGTAAAAATATAATCTAAAATATCTTTAATAAATCCTTAATCTAAAGAAAATATATAAAAAATATGGGAGTAAAGTATAAGAAATAAGGAAAAGATATAATATAAAAGATATTTCAGAAATCCTAATCTGAAGAAAAAGCAGCTTATGGTCAGATATGTAATCCTTAATCAAAAGAAAAGCACAGCTTGTAGTCTAAGGTGTAAATGTATTTGATGGCATAAGGATATCAAAAATAGAGAAAAAAATATAACAATCTACAAGTGTCAATTGAAAAGTTCATAGACTGACCAAGATACTTCAACATAGTCCCTCTTGCAGTCCACACACTTCTTCAAGGCCAAAACAGAAGAATTTAAGACTAGCTGCCTGTGTGGGAACTACTATATGCTGATGATATTGCTCTCAGCAGAATCTGTAACAAAACTGGAAAAGAAATTCCAGGTATGGAAGTTAAGCCTTGTATCAAAGGATCTTAAATTTAACTTAGTGAAGACTAAGGTTCTAGTAAACAAGAAAACAGACAGGCCCTGCTTGATATGTAGGAAAGGTGTAGGCAGGAATTCCATATAATGTACCCTGTGGACACATAAGAGGTGCAGTAGAATCACAGGAGGGTTAACAGAGAAAGTAGTGTTTGTGTATGTGCGTGGAAGATGCGCAGGAACCATAAAGACTACAGATACATGGGAAATTGATTTTCTCAAATGCCTCAGATGCTCTCTAGAGGTAGATAATTTCAATTATCAAGGTGATCTAATTATCAGATGTTTCGTAAGAATGAAGACTATTAAAATGTTTTCTCAATATTTATGCCTCAATTGTCAATTCACATCACATGGTTGTTTTTGCTAACATAGCTGTATAAATTATTTTATTTTAAGGTCTATAGATCTTACAATAAAATAACTGATATTGCTATGATGTCAAAAAGATCAGTCTGCTGGTGCACTTTGTTGGCATTCTGCAAGACAATATATTCAGTGACAACTTGGCATTGGATACTAGAATTAGTAGAGTATACAAGATGTTGGCATCAATCAGTCAATTAGTAATCTTGAATGCTGAAAGGTAACTTGTTTGATATTGTTGGATTACAAATGAGTTTATGACAAACATGTAAACAGGCAGCAGGAATTGTATACAATTATTGTGTGTGAGCAAGCTAGGCCTAGGGTAATATATCCAAGTTATCAGCAAGCAAAGACTTGAAGTTCACCATCAGGGAATATCTCTAGTGGGAACAATAAAATAGGTTGTTTTCTTCTATTAATGATACTGCGGGCTAATGGAACATGTGCAGTTTCTCACACAAGTTCCAGATGAATAAGAAGGAACTCTTGAAGTCATTTTGATGATTCCAGTATCTCTAGATAAAGAAGAAGAGAAGTTTTCATGTTTCTATATCTGATGAAATGCATATGCCCTATCTATCTTTTCATAAAATCATTGATAGTCATGTTTGTACAATATCTTGTAATACTATTAAATGGTGTTATGATGGTTCCATAGACTACAGCCTTTAGAAGCAGAGTCCTTGAATAGGCATTTGGTAGAACTTCAGTTACAGATTGGAAATAATGTGCATACATGTTTGTGTCTGCTGTGACATACAATGTTATAAGTGATATTATTTAGGCATAGTTGCTAACTTTGTTGTCATGGGAATTGTTCTTGGGAAATGAGAAGCCATGAATCTATACCCAAAGAAATCGTCTCAGCTGCTGATAGTAGTGCATCATCTGTTGTGCCTGTGGAAGTTCATACGGGAGTGGCAGTCACGCATACAGTGACTGCATTTGAAGGAGCACTCTGCTGATGCTACTGGTTTTTCCTTCCATCGAGTGCGCTTTTCTTTGGTGGCAAGTTCCTGTTTTTCTTCTGCTCTCTTCATCCCCTTCCGTAGTATTTGTCTCCAGTGTGGGCGATCATTTGCAACCTCCTCCCATTTCATGACATCCAGATCAAGTGACCTTATAACCCTCTTACATACGTCCTTGGGCCATTTCCTCATACAAGAGGTATTTTGGGATTCTTCCATCTGACATGCGAAGCATGTGACCAAGCCAACAAAAATGACACTGCTGAAGCAAGGTGAGTATGCTGGGTATCTTGGCTCGGTTGAGGACAACGGTGTTGGTGATGTAGTCAGTCCACTTGATATCCAAGATGCATCTCAAATCATGAAGGTGAATGACGTTGAGATGTCGCTCCTGTTTGGAGTAGTGGCTCCACTTCTCACTGCTGTAAAGTAGCATACTAAGGACACACACCTTTTAGACAGCAATCTTGGTGCTTGCAGCCAGTTTTTTGTTTTCCCAGACTCTCATTACAAGCCTGGTAAATGTGGAGGATGCTTGTCTGATTCACCTGTTGATCTCAGAGTCCAGGGAGAGGTCATCAGCAATGGTAGAGCTGAGATAAGTGAATTGATTGACTACCTCCAGCTTGTAGTTGTTGATGGTGATGATGGAAGGGGGGTGCTTGACACTTTGGCCCATTACTTGGGTCTTCTTCAGACTGATAGTCAGATTGAATTCCTGACAGGTCTTCAAAAGTTTCTTCACAAGGTACTGCATTTGCTCTTCCGAGTGCACTATCAGTGCTGCATCGTCTGCAAACAGCATTTCTCTGACGAGTACCAGGTACACCCTGGATTTTGCTTTCTGCCTCAACAGACTAAACAGTTTGCTGCCTGATCTGGTGTGGAGGTAAACATCATCAGTTGATGTCCCATATGCATGTTTTAGCATGATTGCAAAGAAGATACCAAACAGGGTGGGGGCAAGTACACAGAACTGCTTCATGCCACTACATATGTTGAATGCCTCCAAAAAAGGGCTATCAAATTGAACAATACCATTCATGCCTGCATGAAATGATTGGATAATCCCGAGGAGTCTGGGAGGACATCCAATCTTGGCAAGGACTTTGAACAGGCTGTCTCTACTGACAAGGTCAAAAGCTTTTGTGAGGTCAATGAAGGTGATAAAGGCAGCTCCTAACTATATTAGGGGAAACCTCTAGACTGAATGGTAGATTAAATTTAATTATTTTTCTATTTCTTACTCTCTTCAGGTTCAAGGGTGAAGTGAGAGATACTTCATATACACTAACTTATTGGTAAAGTCACTCCTCACAAGAGCCTCATTATAGTGTGATGCAGCCCTGCCAAAGATCTCTCTGCTGATTGATTTGAGATTCTTCTACAGATTCCTATATGTGAATCTCTACTGGAAAAGACATTTATAATACTATTATGAGTAGGGATAAATATAAATGTACAAATAACAACACACCTATGTATCCAGCCTTAAAATAAAATGGCATAGCCAATATAACATTAGTGAAAATTATCATCACCATCATCTTGATGCTAATATCTGATACAGGCATAGCTTGGGTGGTTTGGAAAAAATTAAACAGGACTGGGTATTGGATTGTACTTCAATATCTGCTTTAGCTTAGTTTCTATAGCTAGATGCCCTTCCTAATGCTAATCAATTTACAAAGTGTATATGGTGTGTTTTTTCATGCAGCAGAGCTAGTGATTTGATCATACAATCTACAAGACTAAAATCCTCTTCATCTCAGAGGGGCTAAAACATCATTCTTGCTATTAAGGAGCTTCACAGCTACTCATATAATAGAAAAGAAGGCTGGAGGTGTGATAAATATACATTGGCGGGAAAGTAGGAAAAAGTAGATAACAACTTTGAGTAAAGATGTATATACATGTAACTATAACGAAAAGCATACTGCTAATAAACTTTTTAGCATTAAATTACACACCTAATTTCAGAATAGGTAATGACTGTCCCCTTAATGGGAAATGCCTTAATGAGTAATGACTGACCCCTTAATGGGAAATGCCTTAATGAGTAATGACTGTCCCCTTAATGGGAAATATAGTATACAAATGTCATATTTATACACGTAACAGTACTAAATAGATTCTTCTTCTAGTTTTTAAAAACATAGATTCTTGACACATAAACATTCATTGATTGATTATAAATCAATGTCTTCAACAATACTGGCTGAGTATATTTGGAGTTTGGTTTTAAACTTGAATGAAATATCATAGGTACTGTACTAAAAATATAGAGGTGAGTGACACTAATACACATATGAATCTAAACAAATATTACTGGAAGATGATACATCTCATATAAAAAAGTAATAATAGTGTGAAGTGGAAATATGGTTATACTAATTCAGTAATGCAACATTAAAGATTATATTAGGCATCATTAATTCTCTTCTAACTCCTCTCCAATATTTTTCTTCATTCTACTTGGTTCTTAAATTACTTTTTTATCTAATACCTTTAACATATATCATATCCCCTAGTTGCTGCTTATATAATTTTGTAACTTAATAAATTATTGCAATTCAAATAATATCCCTGCATAACGTATAAAAGTTTTCAGTCAACTTTGAACTATTATTTTGTTATGCAAGTCTATATTTGGAAAAGAAATAATTGTTTATGCTATCTTACTATGTGTTTGTATAACAGGATATAAGTACATGTGTATGTATACCTGTATCACAGTCATGAACAACATTTCATGTCCACACACACACACAATCTTACTAAAGTATATACCAACAAGAACGTAAAAATACACATGCAGCTTCACAAATAAATTCAGGCGGTGTACACAAATATTTTTACACACAGAAACACACACACACTATGTAACACAAACACACACACAATCAATAAACCCACCTACCTACACATATGCTTAAATAACATGGACAATCAAGTTAACTCTCTCTCTCTCTCTTTCACATGCACAAATGATTGTAATGACATTCAACATTGCATCACTGTGGTTAAAATTTGATACTTCCTTTAATAGTTTTCTTCTCATTTCTCTTTCCTTTATGATTATATTTATGGCTGCTTTGCCTCTTTACCCATAACACCCTCAAAGTTATGCACGCACATATATACACATTGCAACCATGGTATGCAAAATTAACCATTTTCAAAAAATTCTACACCACACTAATATTAATCTTGTACACACACACATACACACACACACACACACACACAAAATATATGTGATGCATAAAAATACACAACCACCCAGTGCATTCTGTGTTGAAGTGTTTGATCCATAAGGCTCACTAATAATAAAATATACACTCTACATGATTGTGTATTGACCTGTATTTGAACTATGGTCATTTCTAATTTATGCCCTACATATTCCAGATATACGTGTGTGTATATGTGTGCGTGTGCACATATGTATGTATACACACACACACAGAAATACAGCTAAATATTAAAGCATATATATATATATATATATATATATATATATATATATATATATATATATAAGCAATGTTAATTCTCTAAATGAAGTATTAACAGTAACTGCACGATAAAGTGAAGTATATTGCCACTTAAGTGTGGCTGACCCCTAGGGGTGGATGTTACTGTTGCTTTTAGCCCCAGGGTCCGTCCGTGCTACAGATCAAGATGAGAGGGATAACTTCCCTTGGCATAACAAACAGGACACAGTAGTGTGTCGATAAGCCAGCTGGAGGAGATGTCCTCCTGGGGCTAAAAGCAACAGTAACATCCACCCCTAGGGGTCAGCCACACTTAAGTGGCAATATACTTCACTTTATCGTGCAGTTACTGTTAATACTTCATTTAGAGAATTAACATTGCTTGTTTTCACTTTTTCGATATCAGTGAAGAATTTCACTGGAAAAGTATACATAAGGTTGCCAAGAATTTATACCTCTCATCGAAGATCGGTGGCTATCGGATGCTGACGAAGGGAAATAACCCTGAAACCCGGGTCCGTTCGTGCTACAGATCAAGATGAGAGGGATAACTTCCCTTGGCAAAACAAACAGAACACAGTAGTGTGTCAATAAGCCAGCTGGAGGAGATGTCCTCCTGGGGCTAAAAGCAACAGTAACATCCACCCCTAGGGGTCAGCCACACTTAAGTGGCAATATACTTCACTTTATATATATATATATATATATATATATATATATATAAATATAAATGTATGCATTCATAAACACATGCACACATGTATACACAATTTATGAGTAATAAGATGCCAAATATCATGAGATAATACAATGAGTGCTGAATTAGTGCCTAAACTCCGGTTTTAAGTGCATGGATATGAGATCAGTCTAAATGAATATTGGCTATAAGCAATGTACTGGTTGAGTTTGGTATAGGCATAATGGAACATGAACAGGCACAGCTTGTTCATGCTTTTGTTCCATTATACATATATGTGTATGAGTGTTATGTGTGTGCACACACACATATATACACACACACACATATATATATATATAAATATATACATAAATACGCACAATTAAATTGCAATAGTATAGTTTGGATGCAGTCTTGTCTGATATATGTTTTTAATTTTCTTTATAAAGCTAAAACATTGCAAAATATAAGAAGTAATACTAGTTAATAGTTTGTACTCTTTACCTTGTATTTTGATATTTTGGGATTAAGTCCTCTTCAGGAAATCTTCAGATAAATGGTATTGTTCAATATATATATATATATATAGAGAGAGAGAGAGAGAGAGTCTGGCATTTCTGTATGTGTTTTTGACTGAAACATTAGCTTAGAGATGTTTAAAAAAAACTTGTCTGACAGTACTTTCAATGTAGAATTCATTACATTTGCTACATGTGATCTTATACACCACATAGTACTGTATATATATATATATATATATATATATATATATATATATATATATATATATATATATATATATATATATATATATATATATATTCATCATTAGTTAGTCAATGCTTTGCTGCATTTACTGTGTAACTTGTGTGAATTGTATTTCTAATATAGGCCATCCTAACTCTGCTGGAGAGGAAACAAAAAAGATCAACAATTCCAAAATTCCTGATGGAAAACGGCAATCCAAACTCTTTCACAAAATGCCAGGGTATCACCTGACAAAACCTATACATCTAAAGATAGCATCTTTTTTTTTTTTTTTGAAACCTGCCACGTTTTATATATAAAAAAGCAACAGCTGTAATCCAACATTATTCCTTAGGGTGGGATTGAATATATGACTGGCATACTCTGGATCCTTTCTGAAGAGGGTCCTAACTAAAAATGAGCCAAAACAAAACAATGCCATATGTGCCTTTAGACAAGTAGATATTTTAAAGAACATCTCTATGCTAATACTTCTTCCATCAAAAAGCACTTATGGAAATGACACATACAAGCACAGAGGAATCCACTGAAACTACATAACAAAACATTGGGAACCTGAAAATAAAAGAAGCCATCTTAATTAGTCAAACCAACCTACATATTAGCAATAGAGCAGAACTGTATGTTGCTGCAACACTACTACAGCAACACTATAATGTGCATGCAAAGAAATCCTTCACACATACTAAAGAACACTATTTCTCTGAAGATTTCCTAAAGAGGTTCTAACCTCAAAATATTGAAATACAAGATAAAAGTACAAACCATCAACTTGTATTCTTTCTTATAATGTGCATTGCTTTGGCTTTATATAAAAAAAAATTATATATATTGGGTTGTGGAATAATTCATGAGTGTATTTTTTTTTTCAAATTTAAAAAATGCACAGACAAAATGTTTTATGTTATTTAAAAGAGAATTTTTTGCTTTACAAGATAGTGTGTTTTGATTTTTTAAATTTTATTGATTTTTGTGTATTTTCAGATCATTAAAATGGAATGTCAAGTGGACAAAACTGAGCATTTTTGAGACCATTTGCTTTTTGCATTTAATCTCAAGTTCCCAGTGTCTTGTTATATAGTTTCAGTGGATTCCTCTGTGTTTGTGTGTGTCGTTTCCATAAGTGCTTTTTGATGGAAGAAGCATTAGCATAGAGATGTTCTTTAACCAGTATCTACTTGTCTGATGGCAATTCCAATTTAGAATTCATTACATTTGCTATATGTGATTTTTATGCACCACACAGAACTACTGGCATATATTTTCATCATTGATTAGGCAGTTGAACAAAGTACATCGTGGGATTTGTGCTGTGCATGGAGAAAGAGCAATACCTCAAAGTACCGCCCACCATTGGTTTACGCACTTCAAAATAGGAATTTTTACCTCAAGGTCAGATCACACACAAGTTGACCAACTGAGTTTGATGAAGAGCAATTGAATCAACTTCTTCATGAAAATCCATGTCAAATGACCAGAGAATTGGCGGAACAGATGGACTGGTGAACTACCTTCACTCAATGGTCTAGGTTCAGAAACTCAGTGCTTGGGTGCAACATGACAAGGTCCATCCTCACATCACCAATATGACCAAAGCTGCAATTCAAGAACTCAAATGGGAAGTGCTGCCTCATCCTCCATACTTTCCATACTTGGCACCATCAGATTTCCAACTCTTTTGACTGCTTTCAAATGCTTTGCACGCAGTATGTCATTCAATAATGATGTGGAATTGAAGGCTTGGAGGGATGAATTCTTTAAGTCAAGACCGGGAGATTTCTATTGCTGAGACATCAAAAAACTTATTGAACAATGGGAAGAAGTCACAAACAACAATGCAGAGTGTGTTACAAATTGATTTGTTGTAGTTTTTTGTTTGAAATATATTTGAAAAAACGCTCATGAATCATTCCTCAACCCAATATATACCATTTTGGTTGAGTCAGTCTCTTGCAACTCTGAGCTTCATTGTGAGTACACAAGGTGAAACTCAAAGTGGCAAGAGACTGACTTGACCAAAATAAAACATTATTTATCTCTACTATGATATTGAATACTCTTTTTCCTGACAGTTAAGACTAAAGGGATACATATTTTGAAACCATAGACATGATCTTCTGAGCCAGATAAATCCAAGAGAAGTGTTGTGAACAACAAAAACCCCTTCCCCTTGTCTTCTATGATCAAGGAAAGTGTTTTGACAGTGCACTAAGACCAGTCATGCAGGTAAGAAAAGACATACTAATCTGGGTATAGCATGGATCAATTATAATTTTAGAAGGTCTTGAGTTGGTACAGATATCTGACAACATTTTCAATTTTATTAAGAGATCAATAGAAAACTGGAGTTTATAGTTAACACCGTGAAGAAAATTTTTTCACAAGGTTGTCTTCAGGAGAGGCATATTTCAGGGAAGTGATATGTTGCCATTGCTGTTTGTGATTTGTATGATATACACTTCACACAGATATTACAGAAAGTGACATCAGGATACACCTTGAAAAATGAAGTAAAGTTAAATCAACTTTAAATCACCTATTATATATGAATGACTTAAAGATCTTCGGTAAAAATAAATGGTCTGGTTTCAACAGTGCAGATAGTCAGTAAAGATATCAGGATCAAATTTAGGATTAAAAGTGTGGTATGCTCATCATAAAAAATAAAATGTAAAGTAGTATCATCTGATGGTGTAGAACCTCATGGATGTTTTACCTTACTGAGTTCACAGTAAGGTAAAACAACCATTAGGTGTCATTTGTTGATAGTATATTGCAGGTATGTGTACACATACACACATACAAATACCAAATCAAAACCTTGAGATCTAAACCAGTAGTTGTCCATATGTTCTTATGCTGACAAAATAACAGACATGGGAAACAGAAATTTGTTTAAAATGGGACATTCCATCATTCATTCATACTGTTTGTAATACTTGGAATCAAAATAACAATGATATTCCTTGCTACCCACTTTAAGTTTAAAAGTGAGAAAAATGTTAAAATTTTCTTAAATGAATTAAATTATTGTGAGAATAAAGCTTTAATTCATTTAAAAAGATTATAACATTTTTCTCACTTTTAAACTTAAAGTGGGTAGCAAGGAATATCATTGTTATTTTGATTCCAAGTATTACAAACAGTATGAATGAATGATGGAATGTCCCATTTTAAACAAATTTCTGTTTCCCATGTCTGTTATTTTGTCAGCATAAGAACATATGGACAACTACTGGTTACTGTGATTTGTACAATTTGATTATGGCTTTGACAAAACACAAAAATATCAGAGCCATCTGAATTCCATAATTGCTCTGAAAACTTTGGCCAACAAGGAATTGATACAGTGCTTGATCACTGGAAAGCAGCTTTGATTCAGTCCCACAATAGATCAGTCAAGAAAAGTCATGATATATTGAAAAGGTTAATTCATTGAATTGGAATTTTGGCCTGTCAAGAATTACCACTTAGAGGACATGATGAAACAGAAGAATCAAACGATAAGGGTAATTTTCTGTGAAAAAGTAGCAAAATACAATTATTGTTTAAGATCATATTTAGATTTCATGAAGAAAAATGACAATAGCACATTTTCTGTACTTTCGTGTGATATTCAAAACGAGATCATTTAATTGTATAGATGCTACAAATGAAGGAAAAATTAAGACAATATTGGAAAAACAGTCATTGTAAAAATAAACAATTACATCATTGAAATTTGAAAGCTGTGATGTAAATGCATGACAAATTCAAAAGAATGTGAATAAGCATTACATTTGACAGAATAATCTGAATAGTAAAGAGTTAAGTAAACTATATGGCTTGTTACAATGGAAACAGGCACCAATATGTATGTGGCTCTCAATCGTTTAAAATTACACAAAGTTTTCAAACTTTAAAAGCTAACTTTTCTACAATTAGCATGCAAAACTACATCAGTACACCAAATTTGAAAAGAACTGAAATGAAATTAAAACAATTAAAAACCGACAGCAACGAAAAAAGATCCTAAACATCTTTATTACTGCAGTTCCACATGATTCATGTACAGTTGTTTGAAACATTGTACAGTTTATGTGAGGCATAACTGTATCAACATTTTGTCAGTGGAACTAATGACTGTAAAGTAATTTAAGTTTGCAGTGCAGAATAACACTGGAGGACAGCAATGATACACACTGAGAAAGTAGTGTAGGGAAGGGTTAATGAGGGATAGAAAGGTAAGAATGGGGTGGAGTTAGGGAGATGAAAAGTTAATGCTAAGATTTGCCGGGTGTACAGTGGGAGTAGAGCTAATAGCAAGTGTAGTTTAAGATAAATGATTTCATCAATCTAGGCTGCATAAATACTTAGGAAAATATCAAGGTAATTAATTGGGGCAAATTGGGTGAGAGGATATGAATTATTGCAGTACCTATACTATATCAACTGCAATGCTAGTGTAATGTTTGGTTGCCTGTCCTGGAGGATAATTATAATAAAGTTAAAATAAGATTTCTCTCCTTCATGAAAGCTAAATTCTTCAGTTACTGGATGACATACTGTCTGTATTCCCAGTTGATTGTACAGGAGCTAGCATGATACCTGTTTCATCATATATTTTCAGCATCTTAACTACCCTGCCTGATGGATCCACTGCTTACCTCATCTTCATAACTTTAATGACTATTGTGATGATATAACTGCTATTTTGATAGCTGGTCTCTTCTTTCAATCATTACTGACAATAATAGAGACACCATCATTTCAAACACACTTTTCTCTAACATCTTGATTTACACTAACATGCAATGACACAATCTGAAAACTACACACCACTGGTCCTCTTGTCACAAAAGACTGGCAAAACTCCTTCTCTCTGCTTCTTTACAAGCAATGTATTTGTCACCTAGCTTCCCTCTTGACCTCATGACTGTTCTTTGCAGCCCACTTTCTTCCATCCTTGTCTTTTACTTCTTATGGCTCTATTTATAGTGCTATTCCTCTACTATGTTACCTTATGTTTGGTTAGTACCTTGCTCCAGCCACAGAAATGGTCTATAACTTTTAGCATGTTGCCTCATAAAAATTCTAAGTTGTCTTTTCTAGTTTCCATCTCCTCCTCTTTTTCATCATTAGCATCATCTAGAATTATTCAGAACATATATTTAGCTGAAGGTTGTTTCAATTTCTTTACTACCCTTTTCCAGAATATCTGTGATCTCATTTGTCAAGCTCTTTTTCTAAAGTCACTAACCAGCAGCCTATGTTGAGTAGCACATTGTTTACTGAGGAAGGACTTATTATTTGCAACCATTTGCCTGTTAGGTTTCTGATGAGAATATCTGTCAAGCTTGCACATTCACCTCATTGGAAGGTGGCTAGTTCATTTCCATCAGAACACTCCAGAGGGTTTGATCCCTCCTCATATTTAGGACCATAACCATAGTCACTATGAATTCCAGAGAGCCATCATAGAGGATGTGAGCCAAGATAATGAAGTAGTTGCCAATGTTAACAAAGTGGTTCACAATAGAGCCTTGTAAATACAGATTTTTTTTTTATTCATTGGTCAGATTTAGTGGTTATAAGTAAGCAGAAATATTGCTGTTGTTTTAATTACAACTAGTCTAAGTTTAATTATTCTGTCACATATTCTGGCTACTTCAAGTGTGATACATATCTATTTCTTCACCACCAGTATGCCTAATCCACTTAAACCAGCAGAAGAATTCATTCTTGAGTTGTTTGCTTGAGATGTCTGAAGGACACTCCTCAGACAAAAAGATGAGTTCATCTCACTTCTTGCATGCAGCACATATCAACTTTCCTTCATGCTAGTATCTCTATACATTCTACCTTTAATTGTGTGTATGTTAATAGTTGGTGGTGCTGGAAAAGTTAATGCTTGAGGTGTATTCTCTGGGTTAGTTGATGTCTGAGCTCTGTTCTCTACACTTGAAAGAAGCTGGATTGTTAAAGATGTTTTTTGCACATGGCCAGATGTTTCCACTTGACCAACTCATAAGCATGGAGCTAGCTCTGTATATGCAGTTAGGTTTTATCAATATGTTAGAAAATTTCCTTATTTGGCATAGTTTTATAGTCTGGATGCCCTTCCAGCAAGCAATCATTTCACACATACACTTTGAATATACTGTATATATACTTTATATACAAAGTCACATTTATATAACCATCATTTTACATCCACTTTTCATGTGAGCATGTAATGGCCAGATCATTACATTGCAAGTCAGTTCCTATTTGCAGTTACTGATCCCTGAGATGGAGTGTTCAGGTGAAGAGAATACCTTGGTTTCTTACAGCAGCATTCTTAGGGGTGGATGAATACACTGATTCTCACCTGACTCTCACTTTCGGCTCTGAGACCATTCTCAGATCTAACAGTTTGATATTTCTGAAGTTTCCTTTCTCTAACATGTCTCCTTTGCTCTAATAGCAGTTGATGATGCTGCAGCTAGGCCAGTCAAAGGGTATGATATGCTCCTATGCAACTTGATATACTATGCAGGTAACTAGCCCATGTCTCACTCCACTAGACATTTTTAGTTTCTCTGCTGGTTATCATCTTTCAACCTACTGTTTATCCTTTTCTAATTGAGTACATCTGGCTTTTATGTTTACTTGATTTGTAGGTGATTAGATGACTGTCTGACTGGATTCTTGAAGTTAGTGATGCAGATGGTAAGGCCATTTACAACTTTGATCTCCCCTCAGTTCATGTGCTATAACTGTAGTAGTCATGTATGCCAGTGAAGTTCTCATTATATTATTTGATTTCTCCATTAAATATGCTAGCCACAGTGATAACTGTAGTTTTGAAGTCAGCAAAAAAGCCACAAAAAAAAGTGTCCTGTTCACCTATCACACCTGGCCATAGTGTATAAGCATAAACAAATATCACTATTGTGTTGCTCAAGAGTAGCCTATGCTTATTTGTCTTATTCCACATCCCCCATTTCTCTTCTTACCAAGAAGTTTCTATACCTTTGTTCCTTATCCATGAGAAGCATAGGTAGGCTCCTTTCCATTTTACTTCTTGTATACATCACACATCTAATTGCCTTCATTCCAGCACCTCCACAATCTCACCCAACCTACCTTTCATTGTACAGGGGTTGATGGTGACTGCCATAAAGTTGTAGCCCTGAGAGGAAGTGGGATCCAAAAATGGATCCTTTTGTTGGCATCTGCCTTCTGCACCTGAAAGGAAGAAGAAAGTTTGTGGGATCGCTTGGTGGCGACCAAGAGGTTCTTAGGCATGGTTAGATATTTCTAATTTTGATTGATTTGCTAATGATTTCCAATGAATTGTTAAACAATCATCACTGTAATTATTAAACATGGTGGTAGTTAGTCTATATACCTGGTATACAAGTAACAACCATATTTTCCTATTTTTTCCCCAATATGTTCACTCTCTCTCACTCACTAGCTCCTTGGCCAGTTGAATCTTGACCACTGTACAAAATAGGAGTGCTAGCTTACCTGTAACATACCCACTCTACCCACCTCCATCACCAAATACTGGAAATCTATCATCATTCTTTCTCTTGGTAGGTATCATAGCTTTAATCTCCCTCTGAAATGTTATTGTCTTACTCTGTATTACATAGCACAGAACCTCCCAAAACTAGACACCAATATTTAAGCATTATCTTACCTAACTCCCATATCAGATAACTAAAGTTAAACATTCATCACCACTAAACATTCATCACCACTACCACCACCACCACAACAACAACAACAATGTTACAACTACTGACACCAACATCAATGACACTAATGATGATAACTGTATGAAAACGCACTTATGATAGCATATATGAAAAAGAGCTGGGGGTTAGGCAAATGAAAGCAGATCAGGTAAAAAGACAAACAAAAAGTATATGTGTGAACCTACTGATTGTCAGCAAATCACAGTACAAGCTTTCTTATTCCCTACAGTATAAAAGTCAAACAGCTACCAACAAAACTGTATTATGTATGGGCAAGTGGGGATAGATGGAATGGTGCAAGATCAATAAATATGGTGGTTATGTGGTGTCAGAGCATACCTTAAAAGTAACATGTTCAAGAAAGTGAATAAAAGTGTGTAGGGACAGAAGAATCAGAAAATGTGGGTAAAGGTTAAAAGAATATGGTGGGGAGTGAAAAATATATAGAAATAAGGATGAAGATGATCAGAGATACATAGGTGGTAAATGTAGTGAACAGTGACCCATAGTAGGCAGGAGTTGATGATAAATATGAATGAGAGGATGATAAAAATGAGGGTTAAATTGGAAGTGGCTCAGGGGTGAGGGAATGATGATTAGCAGTATAGAAAGGACGATACTATGATATATAGTAAAAGGTTCAGCTATCTCAACAGCAAAATATTGCAATAAATAGAAATGTGATGAAAGGGTATGTAACATAGAGATGACTGGTGGGTGTTAAAGTTACTAAGAATAATGAGCTGAGTGATGGAGTGTATAAGGGTGATCAGAGGCATACAAGGAGGAATGTAGTGAATAGAGAACAAAGGTGGTGATCAATGGTAAAAATAAGAAACAATGTCATTAGGGAAAGGGAGTTGCAGTACAGAAAGGATGATGACACATATAATAACAGGTTCTGTATTTATTAATTGCAGCAATAGAATAATCCAGTAGATAAAAGTTTAATGGAAAGGTAAGGGTAGAGGAACAGCAGATATAGACTTGATAGGGATATATTGGGTTAGGGACCAAATTGTGTGCATATACATTATACTTTCAAAAGCTCAGTTGTGCCCAGCTATGTCTAATAGACCAGCAACTTTCCCTTAACCACTCTATCTATAAAACTGTTGTCAACTTAAATTGCTGATCATTTGTTGGGTCAGTGTGAGGTAGACGCACTTTATTCTATGCATTCCCCACATTTAACAGCACCTCATAATAACACTTCATTGCCACTTTAGTAGTAGACAGCTTCTGTTACCTAAGTGACATAATTAATAGGGATGGTGGTTGTTCAGAAATATACTAACCACATAAGAATGGGTTATAAAAAATTTAAGGTGCTATTACTTTTGCTGGCAATAGAGGTTTCTACATCAGAGTGAAGGAAGATTGTATGATGCTTGTGTTAGAAGTGCAATGCTGTATGGTAGGAAGATGTGCTGAAGACCTATGAATGCTAGAAAGAAATAAAGCAAGTATGTTCTGATGGATGTGTAATGTTAGTGGGCATCAACACCAGAGTAAAAGATAAACTGAGAAAAAAGCTGGGAATCAGATACAATGTACAACAAAGGTTGTGCTGGTATGCACATGTGACACATGTCCATACCAGATAAAGTATGGACATGTGACATGTCCATACCACATAAAGAATGACTTCTGGATAAAAAGTCCTAAGCACTTCAAATTTGAGGAACTTGTGGAAAAAGGAAACTAAGGAAGACTTAGGACAAGGTGACAAAGACTGATCTGAAGATATTGCACCTCATGGAGATGACGAAGAACTATATTAATTGATGATATGCTATACTAATTGATGATAAGTGCTGCAGGACATCTGACCACCTACAACAAATTGAACCCTAACATGATTGTAGTGTTTAGAGTTGATATATCATGTCCTGTACCAAGCCTACATGTGTTACCACCAACACTTTGCCCATTTATTTGCCTATTACTTACTCCACCTTTAACCAGTTATCTTATTCACATTGCTCCATTTCCCTTCTCCCTACCACTTGCACTGACTACAACACCCTCATCTTCCTGACTCTCTTACCCTCAACTAGTACTATGTATATGAGAATACATCAGTCCATCCTCATACCTCTAATGCATTTCTCATCTCTAAGCCAAAGATAAAAGGCACTACTGAGCAGTCTGCATCTATCCATCACCTACTTTTGCCTTTATCTCCTTATCTGTGTTTACCCTTGTTCACATCTGCTGTTGTCATAATTCCCTTCCTAAATCCACTCCAAATTATTCTGCCATTCTGGCTATCAAGACCAAACACTCAGGAAAACTGACGAAAAGGGTCATGTTTCATCAGGATATTGCTCCAACACATGAGTCATTGCTTTCAATGGCTGTTGCATGTGGCTGTGGTTTTGAACTGATTGATCACCCTCCCTATTCTCCTGGTTTGGCCCCACCTGACTATCAATTGTTCCCCAACATAAAATAACACTTGACCGGGATGCAGTGCAACAGTGACAATGATGTCATACCTGCTGTTGACTTTTTTTGCCCAACAATGGGATCCAAGTATCAAAACACTTATGGGACTATGCAAGGGGGACTATGCTGAAAAATAAGCCTCATTTGGTCACATTCCATGAGAATATCTTGGTCAGCCCATGAACTTTTCAGCTGATCCTCATATATTTACACACACACACACACGCACACGTGTCTGTGTATATACATGTGTGTGTGTGTGTGTGTGTGTGTGTGTGTGTGTGTGTGTGTGTGTGCATGTGTAAGTATAGAACTAGATGTTAAAAAAATGACAATGGTGATTATATAACACACACACACACACACACACGCACACACATACACACACACACACACACACACACACAAAAGAAATTATGACAAACACAAGTTTTATATCATTAATTTCTGTGTACATTTTACAATTGTGGTTGTTTAGATCCACACCATTCGATGTTCCAAGTACAGTTGGATGCTTTACTGCATCAGGGAAACATTTTATTGCATTATGTTATTGAGATCTAATGTCCGAAGTTGGAGACATGATGAGACATGTTATAAGTATTTTGAGAAGGAAGAAGAAAATATACAGCAAAGAAATATGAAGGGACAAAAAAAAAAAAACAAGAGAAAGGCAGATAGGAAAAAACAAAAAGGAAAAATCAGAGAAAACAAAAGGGTAGGAGATAGGGGCAGGGGGAAGAAGGAAGAAGAGATGGAGGATAAGAGGGACAGAGAGAGGGAAGGAGGGAGGGAGGGAAGGAGGGAGGGAGGGAAGGAGGAAGGAAGGAAGGAAGGAAGGCTGAACAGGGCAACCATAAAAAGTATAAAATTTTAAAACATCTATCCAAACCAATGGTTAGAACCTGGAACATAAATATAAACACAAATCAAATACACAAGAATATAATGGTATGAAGTGGGTTATGTATCACTTTTTATTTAGTGACTGCTACATAGTAGACAAAGGAACAAATAAACAGTACAGGTGTCAAAAGATCAATCTCTATATTTCCATAGGACTAAATGTAAAGACATATTTTATTGTATTTCGGGATGGTCTTTTTATTTCATTTTTTGCCAAATAAACACATGTACTATATATTCATTCTTCACTTATTTATTACTGTTCTTATTCTAACTCATGTCCATTGTCTGGAAATCTTACATCACACATCTGTGACCTCGGCGAGACTTTCCATCTTTGTGTATGCTCTAACTCTGCTTATTCCATTCTTTAGAATAAGAACAGTAGTAAACGAGTGAAGAACGGATATATAGTGTGTGTTTATTTGGCAAAAAAAAAAAAAATTGACCATCCTGAAACACAACAATATCTGCTTCAACAGACGACTTCACATCAAGAATCTTGCAACACAAATTCATAAATGTAAAGACATATTTTTAGGTATAAAAGTATAGACCCACACACATGCACTCATACACACACACACACACACACACACACACATATGTTCAAGCAGGTGTATGCACACACACACACACACACATATGTTCAAGCAGGTGTATGCACACACACACACACACACATATGTTCAAGCAGGTGTATGCACACACACACTCAAAATATATACATACATACATATATATATACACATACATATATATATACACACACATATATGCACATACCAACAACTGCAGAAACATCAAGAGTAGCACCATCACCAGCTGGAGTACCAGCAGCAGCACTAATGTCTTTTCCTTGGTAAGAGACATAGCTCATAAAACCACACATCATCATTAAGTTCCCACAGCTGATGCAGCCAACCATTGAGGTCCTACTCTAGAAGCTTTTGCAATCAGCCATTGCCACTGGTCTTTGTGCTCTGTCATGCACAGCAGGTTCACAGTGTTGTGATTTGTCCATTCCTTGATGTTGTTAAATCAGGATTTTCTCTACCTCTCTGCCCTCATTCAACTATGCCCTGAAGAATGGTTTTGAACAGGGAGTTGTGGTGGGATATGTGACTACCATGCAAGCTTTTTATCTTTTTATCTCCATAAGGAGTGGTTACTGTTTGCCAATGTATTTGTTGACTTGCTGCCTGATAAGCCCATTCATTTTGTGTTTTTGTACAAGATAAGTAGCAACCTTCTAAAACACATGTGCTTAAATGCCTGAATTCTTTGCTCCATGTTAGTTGTAAGAGTTCGGCCCCGACACCCATACAGAAGGATTGAAGTCACCAAGGTCTTGTTGGAAAATTAATAGAATTGTTTTTTCATATGTTGTTCAGCTTCATCAAGGCAGTAGAAGCTAAAACCACACATCAAGACCTGTAAAATAAAACCTTGAAGAATGGTTTGGGACAGGGAGTTGTGGTGGGATACATGACTACCATGCAAGCTTTTATCTTTTTATCTGCACAAGAAGCGGTTACTGTTTACCAAAGAATAAGTCCAGGGGTCGATTTGCTTGACTAAAGGAAGTGCTCCAGCATGGCCGCAGTCAAATGACTAAAACAGAATATAGTAAATTTAAGGGGACACTACATTTTATTGTTGGTATAAGGCAAGGATTGTATTAGGATTGTAGAAAATTTTCGTACAACCTGAATAGTTACATATTACTTACAACTTTGTTCTCACATCAACAAATTTGTGTAGATATTGTTGAAAATGTGTTACTTTTATTTTGAATAAGAGCACAAAAAAAATCACAAATATTACCTAGAATGTGTATTTAAAATCAAACTTAAATTTTGGCAATAGGAATGATTTGATACATTGGTATAAAAAGTTTCTCCTAAAATTTCAATGTACTCTTGCTTCAGCAAATTGCTACTACACTGGATTTTTGATTTTAAAAAATCAATTTTTTTTATTTAGAGAGACTAAGATTCTTTCAACTTTGATCTTTAATTAAAAAGTACTTAAATATTCAGTTAATTATTCAGACTATTAAGTTTTATTATTCTTAATTTACTTAATCATCCAGACTCAATTTTTTTTTTTTTTTGAGAAAGGCAACTTCTTTCAATTAATCTGAACTTGAACTGAAACTTGCTTTCATGATAACATTCCCATTTTTCAAATTTCCTAACAGGCAGGAGTCTCACTTAAATCTCAAATATTACTTGAAGTTGTTCAACTGTTTCATAAAATCTCATGAATAATATTTTTCCTTCTTTTAAAATAGTTAAGTTTTTTCCAATTTATTGAATATCCTTAGGGTAAGGTTCCTCTTAATTAGTAATTATTTGATGAATTTTTAATTAATGTTTCCTTTTAATTAATGCCTCTTAGAAATAGGTAAACTTCAAAGGCTGAGGTTTCTTTGCTATGGCTTTTTTGCTTTTTTGCTGAAACTCACTAATTGATAGAATAGAAGGTAACTTCAAAATTTAATCATTAAACGTAATTCAAGTTCATCATAGTTTCATTAATAATTTTTCTTTTATTTTTCTCATAATGTAAATTGCAGTTGCATTATTTTGTAAGTGGAAAAAGGAAATATAGAAAAACAAAATCAACATTGATATGTAAGAAAATTTTGAGTACTGTAATAATTTTAATATAGTCATGATGTTTTTATAGCAACACTCAAGATTGATGGGAGTTTAAAAAATGCTTCAGGTGGAAGCATAAAAAACTGCTAGCGCCAGTTTTTTTCTCTTAGTATAAATTTCTTTCAATATTTTTCATTTACAGTAATTAACAAACCATCACTGTAAGAAAATTATCTTTTTAAAACTCATAAAATAATTTTTAAATTGAAGAAAAATCAGTCGCAAAAAATTTCAAAATAATAATTTTTTTGTTGAGAATTTTTCTATGACTTGAAACTTAGTTGGTCAAAAAATTTTCGTCCCCACCCCAAAAATTTCGACCATGTGTGCCCGATTGTATGTTCTAATTTCAAATATTACAGATGCTTACTCAATTATCCCATTTTTTTTTCCTTTTCAGGAAATATTTCAATTTAATTATTTATATTTGAGGCCAATCTCAATTTTTCACAAATTTGAAAAATTTTATAAATTTAAAAAACTAAAGCCTTTCCACAAAAACGAGTATGACAAAAAGAGCTTCATCAAAGTTGGCAGTGTTTGAATATTTTACAATCACAACAGATGGAAAGTATCATTGTCAGTGTAACTTCGATGGTGGTGACAAATTATGTCATTCAAAAATCAGTAGTTACACTGGTTCCACAAAGAGTGCTCCTACAAGAGCTTCAAATTTGAAAAGACACTTGCAATGTTATCATCTTAAGGTGTTAGAAGAAGTAAATAGGAAAGATAGAGAAAATAGTAATGTAAACACTCCAGCTATAAAAGATGAGAAATATTCAAGAAGACAATCCAAAATATCAGCTTTCTTTACTTCTGATAAAGTTACTGTAACAATGACACCACAGAAGTTTAAGAGCTACATCACTGAAATGGTAGTAAAAGACAGTGTACCTATATAATTTTTTTTTTTTTTTTTGCAACCAGCCTTCCAGCCTTTAAATGGAGAAATGGCCAGAAAAGTTAGTGTTTCACTGAAAAGAAAAAGTATAAAAAGGTTTGTAATTGAAGAGGTCCAATATAAGAAAGAAGAATTTTAAAAAGTCTAAAGGAACGCTTTGTCTTTATTAAAATGGATGCCTACAGAGCCAACTATTTTGCCATTAACGTCAGGTTTGTTGATAAGAATGATAAGGTGGTGGCACAGACATTGGCAGTAAAGGACACTCAGGTACAACACTATTGCATATCTTCAGAAGTTGGTGGAAGAAGTATTTTGTTGTAACTGATAATGCTTCAAATATGTTGAGTACAACTGAGAAAATAAATTAAGCTACTGAAGAAGGTACAAAAACATGGGATGATATAGAGAACATTCCTGGAACAGTAGCAGAACTAATAGAAGAGCCAGAGGAGAACTCTAATGTTTTAGGAGAAGTATCCAGATTATTTACAATTCAACATATGTGTTGTGCTGCACATTCACTACAACTAGCAATAAAAGATGGATTGAAAGATTGACATGCAGCTACTCTCATTGGAAAGCTGAGGCAAGTAGCTGTTGCAGCCCAAACACCCAAGACAGATGCCATTCTGAAGAGACGTGCTGGAAAGGGGGCTATTTTAGATCTAGCAACACATTGGGGTAGCACCTATTTGATGATCAAACTAAAAACTTTTCTGAAGGATCTAGTTTACCAAAATATTTCACTAACTGAAAACGAGTAGACACAAGTAAAAGAACTGGAAAGTTTGCTTTCTCAGCCTTATATCAGCACCAAGAAGTTGCAATCTGGAGATTTAACCCCTGGTGGATTCTTGTTGGAGTGGTAAAAGTTGATATTTAACCTGGAACAAAAAAGGAGGATTAATTTCTGATCGTATTGTTCTTTCAATGAGAAAAAGAGAATCTCTCTTGCTGGACAATAAAATTTTGTTAGCTGCTATTTACATTCATCTGATGAATCGAATTTTAATAAACAATAAGCAAATTGATGAAAGAAAACAGGCACAGAGTGAAATAGTGAAAGGACATGAGAGGCAACCCGAAACTGAAATTAAAGATGTTCACAGTATCAGTAACGTGAAAGCAGCCTATTCAGAATCAAATGAAGAATTAGACTTTGAAGCTGTTTTGGACGAAATGGAGCATTCAAAAGTGAAGTGACAGCAATTGAATGAAGAAACTACAAAATACCGTTAGAACTTTGAAAAAGAAAATTTCAGCAAGATGTTCTTAATGATTTAAAAGAAGTGGAACAGTATGATCAGTCATCAAAACTTACTGTAGAAGAAGCCAGCCTTCTTTATCCAGAGATTATTAGGGATGTAACCAGAACTTTAACAGCAATGTCACCAACCCAAACACTGGTTTGGGTTGGTGGCATTGCATTCTGCTCTAAAGATATTTAAATCTGATTTAAGGGTTTCTATGAAGGAAGATGTGGTAGAAGCAATTCTGTTTTTAAGAACAATTTATTAGTTGATTCATGAAAAACCTTAACACCAATTGAACTTTTTTTTCATTTCTTAGGATATTCCTGACTATATAATTAATAAAATCTTACATTATAGACATTTTATTTTTGTCATGTCTTTAATAACCTGTCAAAGATTATATTTCAACTTGTTAGTAGTATTATTTTTTGATGTACTTATTTCTTATTTGCTAAGATATACATGTAACAAGTCTTACATTTATAGCATTTTTATTTCTATTGTCATTTCATCCATATCCTTTCAAAAACTGTCTCTAATTCTGTTAGAAAATATTGAAGATTGAATAGGTATGATATAATAAATCACAATATCTTTATTCTTTAATATAAACCAGTTATAACATATAGGCCTACTCAAAGTACAAGTGTATGCATATACTTTATGAGATATGTAGACCACAATTACTTAATTACATAAAGAGGAGTTGAAATTTTTTGTTTCAACTTCAAAACCCTATTTTAAAATATGGATTTATTCCATCTGTAAATAACCAGTAATTGTCACTGTATTTGATATATGAAAAAACATTCCGAGATGAAGTAATGAAGCCTTCAAGAATGATTGAACATTTGCAAAAAAATGCATCCAGGTAAAGCTGGAAAAGATGATTACTTTCACCAAATAAAAAATGGATTTTAAAAACTGTTTTACTCTCAAAGAGTTGTTTACCAGAAAAAAAAGGCAAATAGAATTAACTGTGAAATGTAGAAAACCACATACTAGTGACAAAACTCTTCTCTTACCACCTATAAACGAAGCTTTGGATACTATGATTTGCTCAGGTAAAAGTGCTAGAACAGCACCAACTCCTATCAGTAATAGTACAGTAGAGCAAGAATAGATGACATAGCCAAAGATGAAAGTAAACTATGTGATGCTTTAAATAATGAAGAATTTTGATGAGTCAACTTTACGTGACAATGAATCTTTGCTAACAGCCTACGTCTGTTTTATAAATCCAAATCAGGAAATTATTCAAGAGTGTCTGTTTGTTGTAAAAATGTTACTTGACACAAAAGGTTCTACAATTTTTAAGGTTGTTAAAGAATGTTTAATGCTAAGAATATTCCTCTCACAAATATTGCATTTGCAACAGATGGAGCACCAGCTATGATAGGCTGTTATCATGGATTTATAGCACATATAAAGGAACTAGCTCTACATATATTTGCAGTTCACTGTGTTATTCATTGAGAACACATGGCTGTAAAACATCTTAGCAATAGACAACATAATGCATTAAATAGTGTAATTAAAACAAGTAACATCACTGAAGGACTATCTTTTGAAAGCTTGCCATGGGAAAGAAGAAAACTTTAAGTGTCTGTTGCTTCATACTGAGGTGCAATGGCTCAAATGGAAATTGTTTAAATCGTTTTTATGATCTCTATGATAATGTTTTGGAATTTCTTAACTCATATGATGAGAACATATATAACAAGAGCACAAACTTCCACTAAGGCAACACCAATGTCCTCTCAACAATTAGCCAAAGATGATTTTTAAAATGAGAATATCTGAAATAAACTTGACTGCTGTCACAAATGAGAATGCTAAAAATGAACCCGACCACTCATAAAATTTAAGTAAAAAAAACAGGAAAAATAATCCAGAATTCTTGTCTGGTACTGGATCAATCCCAAAATCTAATCAGTTTGTGCCAGTCATGAGACCAAACATCTCTGAAAGTTTCATCCAAATCTATCCAGTGGTTCTTGAGAGATCTTGTCCACAGACAAACAAACAAACACGATTGAAAACAATACTTCCACCTTTGCTAAGGCAGAGGTAATAAACTAAGCAACCAAAGAGTTGACATTGCATATCTTTCTGATATTTCACTAAATTAAATGAGGCTAACATTAAGTTGTAAGGAGATAATAATTCCTTTTAATCAAAGCAAAAGGAATTATAAATGTATTTTTCAGTAAATTATTATTCCACAAAGAGAGATTATTGAAAAGAGAAGGTTTTAGTTTCGAAGCCTGCACATAATAGAAAACAATGATAGCAATTTAATATTAGATATAGATTACTATTGTTCTCATCTGCAGACACTGAAAGAAGACTTAATGATAAGGTTTAAAGATTTTACTGATCCTAAAGTATCTGATTGGGTCATAAATCCATTTGACAAAACTTTGCATACATGTTAAACTAAAATCCAGTTCAATTATACTCTAATTGGGTTTCAATAAAAATCTATAATGGGCCCCATAGGAGGGTTGGGCTATTATTTCATAAAATGAGAAGGATGCAAAAGTGTTAATATGATGGAAATGTGGTGGTGTAGTGACTGTGGTTGATATTAGGGAAGGAAAGAACAGCATTGTGTAAGTGATAAATATGGAGTGGCAGTGGGATGATAACGTTAATACAGTTGTCATTGAGGGAAATATATGCAATGAGGCATACATACTTTTGTAAATACATAGATACATACATGCACACATACACATAATTAACTTTGAAAACACCAAGGAAGGGAAAGAAAAGTCGATGTGAGGAATATGTAGCTTTAAGGAGAGAGGGGGTAGGTGGCTTTTCTGCTGTCCATCGCAAAGAAACACTCACACACACATACATATATATATCCATACATAAGTACATATATACATGTCTATTATACACCATTTTAAACTTGTGATTACCTGTGTGTACATTTGTAAATGTGTATGTGTGTGATGTCATATAACTGTCTGTCTCTCTAATTTTGTAGGATTTTCCCTATTGCTGTAACATATAAAATTTTAAAATTATGTCAAAATTTTCAAATTTGGTATATCAAAATAATTTTCTGTGTTAAATCCAATTTTGTTATTTGTTCCAGAAAAATTGCAGGAAAATGCTACTGAGGTTTAAAGTTTAATCAATTTTACCTAATCAGAAAACAGGATTTGGAAGCTGGCATTTTCTGCATGATAGCTGTATATCACAAAATGAAAGCAAAATCATTACACGGAGGAATTTTTATTAAACAAACAAAAGCAAAGCATTATAATGACCAAAGTTGTAAGAACTTCTGAAGCTTTAATAAGTTTCAATGAATAAAGTCATGTGAAACAGTCGAACAGACATGTAAATAATTTGAAAAGGGGAAAAAAAATCCTCAATGAAGATTTTTATGAAAAATTGCACAAATCTGTCCTGATCAAGAGGCCTATCTGTTGGGGAAGGCATGATGTGACATGGAATAAACAAAAATTTATATAAGACATTCTATTGTAAAAATTGCTAGGCAATGACAGGCTGTTCAGCTAGTACATGGTCTGATCAATAAGTATCTGGACTGTTGCCATAGTAACGAAGCAATGAAAAATCTTGCATCCTTAATTCATCTACCTGGAAAAGGCTAGACAGAAAAAGAAATAGATTATATCATGAACTTTAAATGTAAACGTAATCTTTTCTACAGCCTACCTAAAATACACAAGAGCCAGGTAATTAATGAAGCCTGCAAACAATCACTAGGCACAAACATTAATATCCTAGAAGATTTAAAGTTAAGACCCATTATAGCTGGCCCAGCCAATGAAACCCACAACCTAAGAAACTTTCTAGACATTCTACTGAAATCCTTGGTGAAATACATTAAGAGTTTCATTAGAGACAATCTAGATATGCTGAACCACCTACCAAAAACAACTAATGAGAGACATTATTGGTTTCCTTCGATATTACAAAATCTGTACACCAATATCTCACATGACTGTGGAATAGAACCAATAAAATTCTAGCTGGAAAAGTATCCCAAAGAACTTCCGGAATGCATAAATCAGGTTTTTATTATTGAAACTTTAAAATTTATACTTCAGAACAATTATTTCCTATTTGATGGCACATACTGGCGACAAAAATGTGATGGGAATGAAAGCAGCTCCTGTTCTTGTGAACCTAATAATGGGATATTTTGAATTCACTATATATGAACTGTCACTGCAAAAATATGGATACCCATTTCACCATTATATAAAAGAGAACTAGAAAAGATATCTGGATGACTGCTTTATCACACCACACCTCATCCCATATTGACTCACAACCCTAGAAAAAATGAGGCATACAACACCATTGTACAAAATCTACCAAAGCTCACTAGGGATCCAAAAATTAATTACATTCTTAAAACACATAAATTCATCAAATGTAAAAGGCAATCCAAATCACTAAAAAGACTAGTTACAAATGCAAAACTATACACTACAAATGCAAACTATACACAAAACTGTGGAACATGCCCCAACCTACTGGAAGACTTGGAATTCCAATTCAAACAAGAAGAGAGGTTCACAATTAAGATCAACTTCACATGTGCATCTGAAAATTTAATTCATGTCATAACTTGTTCAGGTTGTGGACACAACTATATAGGACACTTAGATGAAGAACCACACTGCATAAGGAACAGATCCATTTTCCAAGGTATAGACTGATACCCTTGAGTGAACACATAGAGAGATATGCAGGGAATCTCCAACCAAATTTCACAGTTTTCCCCATCTACCAGGGTAAAGAAACAATTTCTGTACAAGAACGTTTAAATAAAGAAAATTTATTCGTTGAAAAATACAGAACATGCCTAAATATGAATGCGTAATCAACTTTGGTCTCAGTATATATTTCATTTCATGATCACATGTCTATCACTGAACATATTTCATGTCACTACTTTAGCTCATGAGTTTTTGTTGTTTATTTATCCTACCCAAAACATGAGCAATTACCTTCCCTGTCTCAAATAAAAACTATCACCAATTACCTCCCTTCAGATTTTTCTACTTTTCAATTCATTCACAAACTTTTATACTAGAATACGGACTAAACATTTTGTAAGAAATATGAAATTACAATAATTTCAATGTCATGATTAGTGAAACCAGTCGACAACCACAATACTCTTTCCTTTAAAATATATCAAAACTATGTAAACTGTGTGCATTTTTCTTCTTTTATTATATATATATATATTATTTTGCATTACAACTCACCACAAAATTCTCTTCCTCTCTTTTCTTATATATATATATATATATATATATATATATATATATATATATAACTGAGAATATGTATGTATATGTATGTGCATCACTAAAAGTTGAGAACTACCCAACCGATTTCATTCAAGTTTTACACATGCCTTACTTAGGGTCCATTCAGTGTCATGGGCCCCCAAAAAGTTTCAACTTCTTACCTAATGCAAGCCCGGAGCAATCTCTTATCTCTTACACTATATCAGTATTACGTGTCAAAAGTGAAACAATAACATCTCTAATGTAATGTGAGATAATACTTTCACTATTAATACTGAAACTATTATCTCACATGTATAGATGCATACACACACACACACAGACACACACATATATATATATATATAAATATTATGTTTATATATATTTTTGCATATACATATATATATTGTGCATATATATATATATGTGTGTATATCTATTACATATATATATTATATTTATGTATATACTAGCTGGTGTACCTGGTAATTCCTGGGGGTAAAGATGTTCTATTGAAATGCCTTATTACTCTGATATAAGAAACCAATTTCCTTATAACTGTCACAAAAAGTGTATTTTCCAATGCAAAAACGTACAAAAAACTGTCAGCTGGAGGAGGGAGAGATTGTTGGAGATTGGAGAGAGAGGTTTTCAGAGGTTGGCAAGAAAGTACTCTGACTCATCCTGGCATTTTAAAGGTGAACTTTATGAAGGCTAATGTATTACAGGTAATATATAAATGTAGTACATATGTATATGAATGAAGTGTTTAATGTTTAAGAATGAAATGAAGAAAGTGCAATAATAACATTCACACTCACTGATAGTAGCCCTCAGTAACTGCCTTTAGCTCATGGAGTTCTTCTTTTTATAACTATTGAAAAGCAGCCAGAAAGATAGACATATTGTTGAGAACAAATGATTTTGTTGGAGATCTGTTATCTCCATTCCAACCCCTAGTGGCCTGGAAGAGGTTAGAAGGGTCAAGTGGTAACAGACATTATTCTGCTTAGTGAAGGAATCTCGGAAATGTATAACTGCTGTCATTCATAGAAAAACTATTGTTTTACTGTGAGAAAAGCGCTGTTGAAGTGTTTAATGAAATTTGGCAATTGAGGATCGAATCGACGCTAAGTCTGCAAGAAGCCACTACAAATATGTTGTGGAACAAAAAATTTATCTACTGTCATGAAAAAAGTGTGACTGTAAAAATGCAGAATTATCAGAGTAATAGGCATTCAAAAAAGTATGTATGTATAGAAATGTATGAATAAAGTCTTCAAGGTTTAAGATTTAAATCAAGGAAATGCAATAATAATGTTTAGCAGTTTCAGCTGATCATGAGAATCAAATATTGATCGCTTCACTAAAAACTACAGGTGGTATGGGTTATTTCCCTTGGGTTGTTTAAATGAAATATTAGTAATATGTAGTAGATAGAAGGATCCATTGGAGAGGACCTATTATCGAATTTTTTCAACGATCTAAGTATGTCACGAGGTTTCCAAACTTGAGTTCTACTCATGTGTCAAATAAAGTATAAAAGTGATATTGTCAGCAAAAATTAGAAATTGGGCACACAAAAAATCAATATTCAAAGTAATTGAACATAAACAATGAAACCTGTAAAACATTTCTAAATTCGATGGGTCAATTAGTTTTATGAAAATGTATGAATATTATGATTTGTAAAATAAGTATAAGTGATACACCTGAATGTGGTGTGGAAGTTTGGTTTCATTTTTTAAGAATTTTAAGCATTCAAAATATGAGTTCATTGTACTGGGACACACTTATTAAACACATTCTTGAATCAAAAATTTATGTAGTGCTATCAAAAAATTTTAATTGGAAAAATACAGAATTATCAGAGTTATGCGCATTGAAAGTGTACATGCCTCAAGAAAGTGGAATAATAAGGTTTAGCAGTTCAAAACTGTGAGTAGTGAAATGCAGAATTAGGTCCACTGAATCTGGAATCAAAAATTTATGTACTGTCAACGGAAACATTTAACTGGAAAAATGTAGAATTATCAGAATTATGGGCTTTGAAAGTGTACAATCATCAGGAAAATGCGATAATAAGGTTTAGCAGTTGAAAACTATGAGTAGTGAAATGCAGAATTAGATTGGCTGACATAGATTAGTAGTTAGCGACTTTGGGATCGAGGCAAAATGGGTGCCCAGAATTAGACCAGCTTGGAGGAGAAGGGTGTGGAAGCTTAAAGACCCTGCAAATGGACAGAGACTTAGAGACAAGTTACTTGAAGCATTTAACGAAATAGAAGGGGATATAGCATCATACAACGTGGAAGACAATTGGAGATTTCTGCGGGACAACCTGTTGAAAGCCACGGACCAGATCTGTGGGTGGTGTAAGGTCCCCTCTCGACCCAGAGTAACGTGGTGGTGGAACAAGGAGGTAGACAGGGCTATTAGACAAAAGAAACAGGCTTGGAAGGACTGGAAGAACGGTGGTAGCAGGGAATTGTACCAATGTGCCAGAAGGGAGGCTAGGCGAAAGGTTTATTTAGCCAGAGGGGAAGCAGATAAGAAAAGATTTGCCAATGTTCTGCGCTGTGAGGACCAAAGACTCGAGGTATTTCGTGTTGCAAGACAGTGTAGGAGAGAGAATAGTGATGTTGTAGGAGAGAAATGTGTTTGCATGGATGATGGTACGCTTGCACTAAATGAGGATGCAAAGAAAGAGGTCTGGAGATGCCACTACGATAGATTGCTTAATAAAGAGAATGAATGGGAGGAAGAGAGCCTGCCGTATGTCGACCCAATAGAGGGACCAGCTATCCGAGTTGATAGTACCAGGGTAGATAAAGCAATTAAGAGTATGAAGACCGGGAAAGCCCCCGGCCCATCAGGAATCACTGCAGAGATGCTCAAAATATCTGGCAGTGTTGGCTATAGCCTAGTCACCCGTATTACGAACCAGGTGATACACGAAGGAGTCATACCCAATGACTGGTGTAGCAGCATCATAGTCAACTGCTACAAAGGTAAAGGTGACGCTTTAGATACAAATAATTACAGAGGCATCAAGCTGTTAGATCAGGTTATGAAAGTTACGGAGAGGGTCATAGCCCAACTAATTAGGGAGCGAATCAATTTAGATGAGATGCAGTTTGGGTTCGTGCCAGGTAAAAGCACCACTGATGCCTTATTTCTAGTGAGACAGCTGCAGGAAAAATACCTAGCTAAGGATAAACCTCTGTACCTGGCTTTCGTTGACATGGAGAAAACCTTTGACAGGGTCCCCCGATCCCTTATCTGGTGGTCAATGAGGAAACTTGAGATAGAAGAATGGCTAGTGAGAGCTGTGCGAGCCATGTACAGAGATGCTGCCAGTAAGGTGAGGGTTGGAAATGAGTACAGCAATGAATTCCGGGTAGAGGTAGGGGTCCACCAAGGTTCCGTCCTCAGCCCCCTCTTATTTATCATAGTCCTCCAGGCAATCACAGAGGAGTTCAAGACAGGTTGCCCCTGGGAGCTCCTCTATGCTGATGACCTTGCCCTAATTGCGGAGTCACTATCAGAACTAGAGGAGAAGTTTCAGGTGTGGAAGCAAGGTCTAGAATTGAAGGGCCTTAGAGTCAACCTAGCTAAAACCAAAATCCTAATAAGTAGGAAGGTAGATAAAACACAAACCCCTTCAGGTAGATGGCCCTGCTCAGTATGTAGAAAAGGAGTAGGTAGTAACTCTATAAGATGTACCCGGTGCAAGCTATGGACACATAAGAGGTGCAGCAACATCAAAGGCAGGTTAACTAGCAAGTTAGTTTTTGTTTGTGGCAGATGTTCAGGTGCAATAAAGACTGTAAACAAACAGGAAACAACTTCTATCTCATTCCAGGGTGAAAAACTAGAGGTAGTCGATAGCTTCCGCTATCTGGGCGACCAAGTTAGTAGTGGGGGTGGGTGCGCTGAAAGTGTAGCTGCTAGAATAAGAATAGCCTGGGCAAAGTTTAGAGAGCTCTTACCCCTGCTGGCGACAAAGGGACTCTCACTCAGAGTAAAAGGCAGACTGTATGACGCATGCGTACGAACAGCCATGCTACATGGCAGTGAAACATGGGCTGTAACTGCTGAGGACATACGTAAGCTTGCAAGGAATGAAGCCAGTATGCTCCGTTGGATGTGTAATGTCAATGTGAATACCCGTCAGAGTGTAAGTATCTTGAGAGAAAAGCTGAACATTAGAAGCATCAGTTGTGGTGTGCAAGAGAGACGATTGCGCTGGTATGGACATGTGGTGAGAATGGATGAGGATAGCTGCGTGAAAAAGTGCCACACCCTAACAGTTGAGGGATCCCGTGGAAGAGGTAGGCCCAGTAAGACCTGGGCTGAGGTGGTGAGGCAAGACCTTCATACATTGGGCCTCACC